>NC_136492.1:78130706-78135706 GCF_053919585.1 Euprymna scolopes
TGTATGTATATTTTATGTATATATATATGTATATGTATGTATATGCATATATGTGTCTATTTTTTATATATATATATATATGTGTATTTATGTATATGTGTATATGTATATATATATATTTGTGTATGTGTGTATACATGTATGTATATATATGTGTATGTGTCTATGAGTTTTATCGAAACATATTATTATAATGTTGTACTTAAACCAAATTTATATTCATAATTTTACTTTATTTTATTTCTATCTCTCACCCATATTAATTTTCTTATCAAGTTAAATCCATTAATCCGTTAATTAACGAAACTATATTCGTCCTATGGAATTGGGGGCGACTAATAATGCAATTTTCTGCATCTTAATCAATTAGGAAGTGAAATATTAGTGAGAAAAATTACAACGACCGCTATAATCACCAATCAAATTAATTACATAAAAATATATAAAATACTAACTACATAAGACTCAATTTTTTGAATTCATAGTAATATATTACAATATTTAAATGTATTATAAGATAATATTTATTTCTAACTAATTTTAACATGATAACATACAGATAGTTTTAAAACTTTGTTTATTATTTATCTTTTAATAGACTTGCTTTCCATGACTCAATTGACTCTATGACGCGCGTCTAATCTCCATTTTCTTTCCCTTCTCTTTCTCGGGGATTCTAGACATGAAACCATACGACAGTCAGCGGATGGTCCCTCTCTTCTTTTTTCTTTCTTCTTCTCTTTCCCTTGCGCGCGGTTTGTTTTGTTTCCTTCTCTCTATATCCGTATATTTCTCCCTCTTCTTCCTAGGTTAGTAAACGCGTGTCAAGGCATTTACGTGTAAGAACGTGCATATTTAGGTGTGTGTGTGTGTGTGTGTGTGTGTGTGTGTGTGTGTGTGTGTGTCGTTTGTTACGTCGAGCTACCGGACAGCAGTTATAAGTGTCATAATGTTTGTTTTTTTTTGATTTTTGAAATCCCTCCCACCCTCCCTATAAAATGTATTAAGTGGATTGCTAGTACCACCCCCTCTGGTTTTTTGACGGTGGAGGCTCGATTCTTTTTCTTTCTTTATTTCAGTATCAAAAATGTAATTGTCTAGTTTAGATGCTTGAAAATACCATAAGGTTGAAATAAATTATTGCATCGACAATTATGTAATTTCTGTGTTATATTTTTATGTTATTGCTCTGTTTTCCACATTGAGCTCTCATACCCGGATTTCCTCCTGGAATTATTCCATTATAACACTATATATTTATATATCTATATTTATATATATATTTATATATATATATATATATATATATATATATTTATACTAGCTGTACCCTGCCACGCGTTGCTGTGGCTAAATTTGGTGTAATGGAAAATTCTAATAAAAAGAGAAAATGCATGTTTCTGATATTCTTAGTACAGCAATCCACTCTAAAAAAAAGAAAAACATGAAAAAAATGGTACTCTTGCAGAATTGGATCCTGATCCTCAGGATTACCGTCAATCATTGCTTGGGCTCGACCAACAATCAGTGGATAAAGCTAACGTTGAAACGCTAAATGTTTTTGTTTTTTTCTGTATACAAAAATGTGAGTTAGTAATTAATATTTGAGTGATGGGGGGGGGGGGGTTTACTATACAGAGATTCGAAAAAGTTGTCCAAAAACAAATGAAAGCAAAGGTAAGGTAAGTTACATTTCTACCTAACTGGGTAATTGTTTAGTGTTTTTATGTAAGGTAAAATGTTTAATCGGCTGGAAAAACAGAAATGGTTGCAGAGTGTTGAATACGTTAAGTTTGGGAAATGAAGTTGAAAACTAAAAACTATACAATACAGTGTCAAAAACCCACCGAATGTATGTTACCATGACATAGGCTGACATAATTGGTGGGTTTGTGACAGTATTTTGTATAGTTTTTTAGTTTTAACTCACTTTCTCAAACTTAACATAATCAACAGTGTCCACCACCATTTGTATCTTTCAAATACACCGATAAACACTGTTTTTTGAGCTGATTAAACGTTACATTAAATGAAAAGGGTTTGTATTAACAGATACAAAGAAGTTGTCAAAAAATAAATATATAACAAATAAATGTTATCAAAAGGCAAGAAAAGTAAATGTTCTACCTAACTGGATAAGATTGTAGTGTTTTTATGTAATGCATAATGTTTAATCAGTTCAAAAAGATGCAGTGTTTATCGGTATATTTGAAAAATACAAATGGCAGCAGACTGTATCGAACAACACGTTAAGTTTGGAGAAATTTTGGGAAAATGAGTTTAAACTAAAAAACTATACAAAATACTGTTAGGAACTCACTCAATATATGTTACTGTGATGTAGGCTGACATATAATCAGTGGTTTTAAATTTTGATCGATACAGGTAACGACTTTTAAGAGTCCCTTTTAGTGATTACCTGGTTTGAGGATATTATACAACTAAATGGCAAATCTGCCCCCAAAATCCGGTATTGTTTTACTTTAAGGCCCGTCTCATGTTCGTATATAACGAAATATTTTATTGTAGATTTCAGTGTACTAAAAACGAATCCGCAAACAGTTTCCGTCGCAAACAGAAAGTTTTCATATGAAGAAATTACTTTTTCGAAAAGTGGGTGATCACTTTTCAATTTAAATTTAACTTAGAATGAGCACCCACTTTCTGGCCACCTGAGAGAGGGGCATTTTTCTGTGTGTGTGAGGGGGGGGGGGTTGGCTGCCGACCCCCCGCCCTTCCAACAAATTCAAGCAGGTAATTTTAAAGGATTTTCCAAGGGTAGAAAGAAAGCCCCCACCCCAAAAATCGTGGCCACAAAGTGGGTGATCATTTTACGTTAAATTATTATGATCCTTCACTTTTTTAAACTAACATTTCTTCATATCTTGGAAACTACTCGTTTGCCTTAATTATAAACGTTATTTTCGTTTTCAGCGACCCCGAAAACCTCTAGGAGTGGTAATTTTAAAGGAATTTTCGAGGGTGGAGTAATTCCTCATATTTACTTTTTTTTTTTTTTTTTTTTTTTGAATAACATAAGAAATTAAGAATTAGACAAATTTATGGTGCTAATGCACTTACCAATCCGTACTATTTTTTAAATCGTATTTCCAAGTTTAATTAAAAAAATTTTTTTTATTCAATTGTATTCTAAATAATGTTAATGCTTCTGTACTGTTCCTTGTCTGCTTAAGTTTAATTTTTGTTTATTAAATTGTTAGGCGAAAGTCCAGAATAGTTACAAAACACCCTCTTCTCCCCATGTTAAGAATGGCTTTTTAAATAATAACGTTATTATTTCAGCACGGATCAATAAGTGCACGAGTACCCAATTCTTTAAGAAAAAGCATTCATATTTTAGAATAGATGCAAAACTCCCTCCCCATGTTAAGAATAGCTTACTAAATAACGGTATTATTTCAGCACGGTACCTTCTCTGCATAAGTACTATCTTTTGTTTATTAAATTGTTAGGTGAAAATATAAAATAGTTACAGAACACTCTCCCTTTCCCATGTTAAGAATGGCTTTCTTAATAGCGTTATTTCAGCACGGTATCTTCTCTTGCCATCTTTTGTTTATTAAATTGTTAGGTGAAAGTATAGAATAATAACAAAACGTGCTCCTCATGTTAACAATGGCTTTCTAAATAACGTTATTATTCTATTATTATGGTACTTTCTCTGCATAAGTACCATGTATTGTTTATTAAATTTTTAGATGAAAGTACAGTACTCATGCAGAGAGTGATCCGTGTTGTAACAATAGCGTTAATATTTAAAAAGCCATTCTTAACATGGGGAGGGAAGGGTGTATTTTAACCTTACAATTGAATAAAAAAACATAATAAAACTGTAATTAAACCTGGAAATACGATTTAAAAAATAGCGCGGACAAAAAAAAACTGTACTTTACCAACCAATCTTATATCAAAAAACAAAAACAAAAATCAAAAAGCAAGCGACAAACTTTTTTTGCCTTATATAATAAAGAAAAAATGTGTAAATTAAAAAATTTGGAAGATGAACAAATGAATTATGCTTTTTTAATAGCGTTATTTCAGCACGGTATCTTCTCTGCATAAGTACCATCTTTTGTTTATTAAATTGTTAGGTGAAAGTATAGAATAGTAACAAAACGTCCTCCCCATGTTAACAATGGCTTTCTAAATAACGTTATTATTCTATTATTATATTATTATGGTACTTTCTCTGCATAAGTACCATGTTTTGTTTATTAAATTATTAGGTGAAAGTACAGTACTCATGCAGAGAGTGATCCGTGTTGTAATAATAACGTCATTATTTAAAAAGCCATTCTTAACATGGGGAGGGGAGGGTGTATTTTAACCTTACAATTGAATAAAAAAAACAAAATAAAACTGTAATTAAACCTGGAAATACGATTTAAAAAATAGTGCGGACAAAAATAAACTGTACTTCACCAACCAATCTTATATCGAAAAATAAAAAATAACTCAAAAAGCAAGCGACAAACTTTTTTTTTTTTGCCTCATATAAAAAAGAAAAAAAATGTGTAAATTAAAAAATTTGGAAAATAAACAAAAGAATTATGTTTTTTTTTGTTTTTTTTTTTTACTTATCGAGTTAACAGAAAATTAAATCTTTCGTCAATTCGTGGCTGTGAAATGAATCGAACCGGAAGTTCAGTTTTATCAACAGAACAGATTTGCAGTAACGGCTTACGAAAATATATTTATTTTATTTAATATTTTAATAATTCGCTAGGTAAATTAATTTTAATAACATAAAAACATACCTCGACTCTAAAGATGGGTTGTCTGAAAATTTCAAATAAATTGGTAACATAGAAATATGGTTTTATTCACTTGTAACGAACCAAATTTACATTTTTATATATATAGATATATATTTATATATATATATGTATATATATACGTATATATATATTTATATATATATATGTTTATATATATATGTTTATATATATATATTTATATATATATATATTTATATATAT
>NC_136492.1:78145706-78407384 GCF_053919585.1 Euprymna scolopes
CGTTGGTAGCTATGGAAAAAGTGATTTCTGTGCGCGATAGCAGCAGCACATTCTGGGGAGAACCATGGCTGGCTGTTAGGTTTTTGTTGGAATTTTTTAGATTGTATGAATTGGTCTATGCCTACAATTAACCATTCGGTCAGATCTGATACTATAGAGGACACTTCCTTTTAAACATGGAGTGCAGAGGTAAATCAGATATTAATGTACGGAAGCTATCCCAGTCAGCCATAGAGTATCAGTATACAGTACGGTGGAGGGGTACATCTGGGGACTTATTACATTTTGTTTTTATCTTAACTGATACGACGGAGTAGTCAGAGGATCCTAGAGGAGAATGAACGGAACATGAACATAGCTCAGGGGAAGTTGAGAGAAAAAGTTCTAGGAGGCTTGCATATTGACCGGGTGTATCGGGCACACGGGTGGGTTCGCGAACAATCTGAGTGAGGTCATAAGCAATGGCAAAATCATGACAAAACCTCCCCTCATCGTCTATTTGAATGGGTCAGCTATTCCACATTATGGACGTTGAAGTCACCACAGATGTGGATGTTAGCCGAGGGATGTGCAGACAGTATGTGGTCTATTTTCTCAGATATGCTCTTAAAGATAGTAACTCCGCTGTTGTGGGGCCGATAGAGGGCTAATTTAAATGCAGTGGTGTTAGTAAGTGCAACCTTAAAGCACATATAGGGTAAATTAGGATCTTCTCTCACAGGAAGCCATCTTTAATGTAGGCACATATTCCATGCCCATGGCGATCTTGGGGGTCAGATTTAGCTGTTAAGTTAGAGTATCCGTTAATTATGAACTCATCTAGGGAAGGGGTCGGCCCTATTCCAGTTTCGCTTAGAAATAATATGTTCGGTTTCGTCTCCTGCAATTGGGTTTCAACCTCTGGAAGGTTGGAATGTAGACCCCTGATGTTGGAGAAGGAGACCTGGTAGTAGGGGTCTACATTGGAAGATGGGGTTCTAGGTTTATAAATATATATATATATATATATATATATTATAATATATTTATGATGGGGAATTATCACCATAAGTTTCTTTTATTTCATTAAAAGTCTCCTGTGGTGTGCGTCCTTTCAAATACAAAAACCGGATCACTGCTCGACATTCAACAGGCTCCATTTCACACCTGACTCAGTTCAAACACCTATAAAACAGAAACCACAATTAGTTCAGGACTATAATTTGCCACATAACCCGTAGAGATATAAATCATTGCACATACAAAATTTCAGCTAGATAAGACAACTGGAAGTGGGTCGGGGGTATTACTGATTGCACGCCCCTCGTGTGTATGTATATATATATATATATATATATATATATATATATATATATATATATATATATGGTAAAACTGGTAATTGAATTGAAACTCCTTTTTCTCCCTCCTCTCTTTTTTCTTTACCAGCCCCTCTCTCCCCCTCCCTCTCCCTATATCCACATATCTCCACCCAAGCCTACTTGAATCTGCTACCCCCACACACACAATACAACCTAATATACTTTAAACTACAAAACTGAAATATTGTCATTACCCGCCTTCCCCCTCTATTATCTCCTACCCCAAACCCCTCTCCTTTTTCTTTACATTCCCCCGCCCTTGTATTCCTCCTAAAAACAATTCTTCCTAATACTAACCAACCATTTCTGTAAGGTCTGACGAGGCTGTTAGATCGTAAACACGGTCCAACATCCGAAACATATGTAACAGATAAAACGGTAATAATATATATATATATATATATATATATATATATTACAAAAGATCGTAAGCGACTAGAGGCTGGTCCCCTATGTTTTGGATTTGAAACCGATGATACTGATGTATTTACACAAATATCTCAAAGTTCTTAATATCCATCCAACTAAAACGTCCCAACTGGGTAGTTTCCAAATCAATTAGATCAGGCTTAATTATATACGAAAACAAGGGTCCATGGAAGATTTTACTTCGATTATCAAATTCTGCTTTGAATGCTTAAATGTGTCCCTGAAGCTCATGTACATTTACTTCAAATTAATTTGAGAGACTCTTTACATTTGAGAAGTACTTGAATACCTTGATGTTGAGGTCACGGGTCAGGTAAAAATGTTTAGTTTCATTGTAAATGCATTCCAATAGCTAAATAGATCAAGTACCTTTTGAGCCGCCCTTGTAATTTCAGATTAAGTTAATTTAAATGTGTGTTTATGCCAGTCATAAACAACTTCAACAACCAGTTTTCATCAATCAGTTCAGAAAAGTGTTTCTTTTTTCTCATCAAGAAACATCTTAATAAGCTCAAGACAACTGACAAATCTAGTTAAAATTGTGTCTCAACTAAATCAGCAAACATTGCTGTGTAGCAGATTTCCATATTCGCACTCAGTTTCTTATAGAAGAGACTTGAACTGCCTGTGCACCAGTGAAGAATGCAAAGCAATAAAGTTGACTATTCCAACAACAGTAGTTATCACAGACAGCAAATTCAAAGATAAGGTGTTTGCGCATACGCTCTCCTGGCGTATAATACAATGAAAATTCAAAAGTTTGCGACCAATATGATTTTCAAAAGTTTTACAAGTCCTTTCTTCTTGCCAACCATTGCAGCAGTACCATCGGTTATCACATAGAGCAATTTGTTTAAGTCGATGTAATGTTTAGCAAAATAACTAATAGATGCAGTCAAAATGTATTCTGCTTTAGTTGTGCTATAAAGCAATAATACGCAACACAACTCTTCATAAATGTGATTATTTTCATATCTTGCAACTACGGTTAAGCAAAACAAATCATTTAAATCTGTGCTTTCATCAAGAGCAACACTGAATACTTAGGGTCGTTTTAGTCCAGACATTTGTTTAATGGTTACATTTTAAGCCAAGTTAATTATGCGCCTCTCAACTGATCTTGCAGAAGCAGGTATTTCTCTAATTCGAGAGAATATAATATCTTTATTTGGTAAATCACTGAATAAAATTTCAGCACTTCTCAAAAACTTTTCTTTGATTTATTCTCCGTCTGTAAATTGTTTTCCTTTCAAAGCCACACATTTAGCTATTTTATAAATTCAGTTGCTTTATTCTTAATCCCAGTTGCTTCGCTCAAAATATCAGTTTATTTTTTTAAACCAGAAATAGATTTTTTGATGGCTTCACTTTTCTTTTCTGAAGTTTTAACCTTAGACTGGTATTTTGTTTGAAAGTGTTTTTGTACACTAGATGTTGATCAACTTTATTTTTCTTTGCGGCCATAATTAACATAATTGATTTTCTGAAATTATAAATAGATCAGTTAATATAACCCTATGTCATCTGGGCTGTATCCGTCACATTTCTGGTTCAAGTGACCATATTTGTGATATACCCCTGGCCGTGTTCCTCGATCCTGGCTCACAGGACCATAGATGCAACCCAGCAGGGCTACACTCTTAGCTTTGTCTAGTGGTGGACCCCTCCAAATGTAACCAGACGCTTACTGGTTATTGGAACTACCAGTCTGATGCTTAGGGCACGCAAAACCTGTATAACCCTAAGTCTGTGTGGCAACACTGTTTATTTTGGCTGTCGTGTTGACTTTGTGCTGAATCTGGTCTGTGTCTTCCATCGTCTGGCGTCAGAGTATATCTGAAATGAACTGCATCCTCACTCAGGCTGACATTCGATAAGTAAACAAACACTCGGGGTCATTTTCTTATAAACAAATAAAATAATTATTCATAAAATATTCTTAAGATATACGGGGTACTCTTGTATAAAGTTGAATTCTTTCGGTTCTTAACGGCTTTCTGATGCAGGTTGTTACAACTAGGTTCGTTTAGACAATCTCCCAGCTAGGAACAAGAGCTTTTCAACTTAGCTTTCCTTGGTGAGTTCTTACCATCTCTTCAGTTAAGTGTTGTGCGTCTGTGTGCACGCAGGTGACTTTTTAATCCAGCTTTAGTCCTACATGAAAGTACACATATGTAATATGAAAACTTTTCTTCTTGTAAAGGGGATCGCATGATAATATTGTAAATCTTCGAAGGATGTGTCAGGCCACTTTTAGAGTTGCAGAATAGACCACAAATATGTCAACTTAGTGTCGCCAGATGTGCTGTAAAAGCCGCTTCAAAAGACTGCCGTTCCTGTCTTTGATTGTGTGATTTTAGATGATTTACAAAACCAGCTTTTGACAAAAGGTATCTGCCACATACAGTGCACTTCAGTTCCTGTTGTAATTTCTCTGACATTATATTTTCGTCCTGTTTTCTTAAAATTGGTTTTAAGACCTCAGATCTACACGCGGCTTTTCAAAAATCTTACAACTTTGATGGTTTTTCTCCACAGTGATCAATCTTTCACTTGATCTTCTCAGTTATGTACATCCATCTCAAGTATTTTCAAGTTGTTTTTTCAAAGAATCCTTAAACCTTTTTCTTGGTTTATGTTTTGGTCTTTTACCCTTATCTATCTCACCATAAAACAGTTGTTTAGGAAGCCTTTTGTTCTCCATCCTAACCAAGTGTCAAGTCCAGCGCATTTGAATGATTTTCATTTCTATACTATCACTATTTGATCGTTTAAGAACTACAGTGTCAAGCGTTAGAGTCCTCAAGTTAATATTAAGCATTCTTCAAATACAACTTTAGTGAACCCTTTCCAATAACTTGAAACGCCTTCTATAAGTTGTCCAAGTCTCTGACACACATATAGCAGCGTAGTGATAACGCATACTTCATAAACACTTTGCTTTGTTTTTGATGTGATTCCCCGATCTGACCACACGTTTTTCTAGTTTGTTAAAAGCAGAACTGGCTTTAGCTATTCTGTGATTTATCTCAGCATCAAGCATACAGTCTTTACTCAACATACTATCCAGATATACAAAATTGTCCGTGACATTTAACTTCTTACCATCAACCAAGATGTTTGGTTTAACATATGGCATTCCTATAGGAAAAGATTACATAACATATGTTTTCTGGAGGCTGATGGTAAGTCCAAAAGCTTTACAAGCCTCTGATAACTTGTCTATAATCATCTGTGTGTCTGCTTCTGAATGTGAAACAAGGTCTGCATCATCTGTTTATAAAAGTTCAAGAACAAGATTCTGAAAAGTTTTTGATTTTGTGTTGAGACGTCTACGGTTAAAAAGTTTACCTGATGTGAACTTTAATGGATTTCTGTCTGATCCAACTTCGGTCAAAAACGGTGTGAAACAAGGTGATATACTTCTCCTACATTATTTTCCATATATTTCGCTGTTATGCTGGTGCATGCTTTTAACAACTGTGATATTGAGGGGAAGTTTTGGTTTTGCACATCAGGTAAACTTTATATATATATATATATATATATATATATATATATATATATATTCAGAATAAAGTTATTTAACAATCAGCTGGTATGGAAAGCTGTGATTATAAGATTTACAAAATATTACTGGCAGTAATATTCTATAAGTATTATCCCATCTAAATAAGAATTGCTCGATATACAAAATAGAGCAAATAAATTAAATTTAATGATTCAATGAATTTCAAAAAACCTTTTTTGAAGTGAAATATCAAATATTAATCTAAATTTTTATATCCTTTTCTTCAAATTCCTTTGTTATATGGCTTCTGATTAATCAATTATTTTTTACTTTGCTTTTCCATGTCTCACTGACTTTAGCAAATAGGGTACATACGTTTATACATATTGGTTAATATTTTTTTCCTCTGAACAGATGGTAGACATCGAAACCCTATAGGTTAAGGAGATAAAATTTCTAAAGTATTCTTTGTCTTACTTAGAATAATAAAAATCTTTGATATGAAACTCGAACATTTCACTTCAAAAAAGTTTTTTTGAAATTCATTGAATCACTATAATCTAATATATATATATATATATATATATATATATATATATATATATATATATATATATATATATATATAATATAAAGCTGTATGTGTGTGTGTGTGTGTGTGTGTCTGGTCACGAATAGGCTCCTATATGGTTGACTATTTTAAAAAACTGATACATATAATGATAGAAGATGTATCGAGACACAGGAATGGGTATGTTTGATCTGGCAGAACGGTGATTCATTAAAATTGTGGGGTCTGCGTTCGCGCCTGGTCCACAAAGTATGGAAATAAAAAATTGAAAAATTAAAAAAAAACGTTTACAAGTGTTTGTGATATAGATGTACATAAGAATACTTTGATGTATTGTTTTAACTTAAATAGGAATGGTATAGTCATCATCATCATCATCATCATCAACGCTCTGATCCCCATCTGGCATCAATTGTGATGGATGGCTCTCGTCTGGGTGAGGCGCCGTGTTTTGACAAGCTTCTGGGTTTGACCTTTACTCCTGATCTGAAATGGAACACGTACATCAAGTCTGTTGCCAAGGTCTCTGGAAAGATGGTGGGATCCTTCTACCGCTCCAGAAGATATCTCACTACTGATGCAATTCTCTATCTATATAAAAGCCAAGTACGTCGAAGGATGGAATACTGTTACCATATCTGGGCAGGAGCTGCTAAAAACAGCCTATCCTGCCTTGACAAAGTACAAAATAGACTTCGTGGCTTAGTGGGGGATGCCCTTTTCTCTACCCTGCAACCTCTCTCCCACAGAAGAGACGTTGCGAGCCTATCCTTGTTTTATCGTTATTTCCATGGCAGATGCTCGTCTGAACTCCAATCTCTGGTCCCCCCTTGCCAATCTTTCACGAAAAACACCCGTCTAGCTGAATCCACTGTGAAAAATTTCCCCCACTCTATATCTGTGCCTAAATCAAAACGTGGATTCCATGAACAAAGCTTCTTTCTTAGAACTGCACGCCTGTGGAACTGTTCCGTCTGCCTGCTTCCCTCCGGACTACAACTTGGATGTCTTCAAGTCCAATGTTAACAAATTCCTAATGAACCGCCCCCTTAAGTAAACACTTCATCAAATCTCTTCACTAACGTAATGTACTTGCAATAACCCTTATGCCTGAGTGGTGATCACTGTGTAAAAAAAAAAAAATAATAATAATAATAATAAAATTGTGGGGTCTGCGTTCGCGCCTGGCCTCCATGGAATGGAAATAGGCACGAACTTTAATAAAGACTTTTCTGCGTAAGTATACTTTGATAATTATGTTTCAGTTTGAAGAAATATGGTATAATAAAATTATGGGGTGTTCGTTCATACCTGACCTCCATAGAATGTCACCAAGTTTAACAAGGTTTTTTAATATTGATCCACAGAATATTGTGATAAGTGTTTCAGTGTGAACAGGTAATGTATAATAAATTATGGGGTTTATCTATTTTATTTTTACTTTCATCATATTTTTCTTTGGTTTTGATACCTCCAAATTCAACCCAAATTTACAACCCTTCCTTTTCATAACCTATCATACTTTCATAAATCAGAGTCCATTTTCTGTAGGCTGTTTTTGAACCCAGTCAACGACGAGCACTTTTGCTAGTACTATAGACGATATGAGGATATTTTTATATTGGATTGTAGTACCTGGTCAGACGCGAAAAAAGTTAGGCTTTTGCTAAGGAAATTGGGAACACCCGAGCATACAAAGTTCGTGAATTTTATTCTCCCAAAAAAGATCAGTGAGTTGAACTTCCAAGAAACAGTTATGCTACTTACAGAACTATTTTCTGCAAAAACGTCTCTTTTCCATAGGCGATATAAATGTATGAATGTTACTAGAAGAGAGGAAGACGACTACACTACTTATGCAAGTATAGTGAACAAGCATTGCGACGATTTTAAACTGAAGGAATTATCATCAGATAATTTTAAATGTTTAATATTTGTGCAAGGGCTGGTCTTAAATAAAGACGCTGAATACAGGCGTCGTGTTTTAAATAAACTCGAAAATGAACCGAATTTAAAACTACAAAACTTAGCGGAAGACTGTGAACGATTTATTGCGTTGAAACAAGACAGTCGTGACATAGAGGAAAGCGGATTGTCGATAATAAAAAGATCCATCAAAAGAAAAATTCGACTTCAAAAAATAACCAGAGAAAGAAACAGGGGAAAGATCCACCTAGACCATGTTGGAAGTGTGGAAATAAACATTGGTATAATGAGTGCCCCTACAAATTCAAACAATGTGACAACTGCCACCAGAAAGGGTATAAAGCATCGCATTGTAGAAAAAATCTGGTAGAAAGACATCCATTTAACTTACGAAAATTGAACCTGAGGAACAAAATATCCGGAAATGTGTACAGGTCAAAATGTTTAAAAAGAAAGTAAGGCTACAGCTTGATAGTGGGTCTTACATTTCCATTATTAATGTACAGACATGGAAGAGGCTTGGAAGACCCACTATGATTAAATCACATAAAACGGCGAGAAGCGTCAGTGGCGAAAAAATTACCTTCGAAGGAGATTTATTGACGAATACTTTTTTTCCAAAACAGGGCCGAAAAAGCAATATTTTTTGTCATGCGAAAATCAAACAACCTCTTTGGAACTGATCTGTTCGAAAAGTCTTGACTATGGGATCTGCCTTTAAGCTCGTTTTGCCAAAAAGTTGAGGATTCGAATGTGGAGGCAGAAAAACTTAAGAGGATGTTAAAAAAAGAATTTCCCAGACGTATTTTCAGGCGGTTTGAGAAGGTGGACAAAAGCGGTAGCAAAATTTGACGTAAAAGTAAATAAACAGCAAGTGTTCAGAAAGAAAAGAAATGTTCCATACGCCGCTATAGAACAGATAGATGGTGAATTAGAAAGACTCGAAAACACGGGTGTAATCGAAAAAATTGATCACAGTGAGTGGGCTGCACCAACGGTTTACATCAAAAAGAAGAGTAAGGAGATTCGGGTTTGCACCGACTTTGCGACAGGCTTAAACAGGGCATTACAAGATCACCATTATCCTCTTCCGAGCCCTGAAGAGATATTTGCGAAACTGAGTGGAGGGAAATATTTTTCTAAAATCGACCTCAGTGATGCGTATTTACAAGTTCTAGTCGATGAGAAGTGTTCAAAGCTGCTATTTATTAATACGCATAAGAGATTGTACAAGTTTAACAGACCTGCGATTTTTCAGCAAATTATGGGCATTATGTTAAATGGGTTGGATTTCACAGTAGGGTACCTGGACGATGTGTTAATGAAAAGCGCTAGCAAAGAACAACACAAAGCTCATGCAATCCAAATATTCAAAAGGGTCCAGGAGGAGTAAAACAGGAAAAATGTACATTTTTTCATGGAGAAAATAAAATACTTGGGACAAATCATCCATAAAAATGGAAGAAGGCCGGATCCAGATAGATCAAGTGCAATAAAGAATATGCCTGCTCCAGAAAATATTGCGTCTTTACAAAGTTTCTTAGGTTTGTCAAATTGCTACAATGTATTTGTGGCAAATATGCATAAACTAAGGTCGCCTTTAAATGAACTGTTAAGGAAAGACTAAAAATGGGTCTGGACGCAAGAGTGCGAAGAAGCATTTCGGGAAATTAAAGAGACTTTAATGTCTGACTTGTTTCTGGCACATTATAATCCCAAGCGTGAAATTATAGCTGCAAGCGATGCGAGCTCCTATGGCATAGGAGCATGCATTTTACACAAAATGGATGATGGAAAAGTGAAACCCATAGCACATTCATCCCGATCACTTTTGTCAGCCGAAAAAAAAAACTACTCACAAATTGAAAAAGAGGCGCTAAGCATTATATTAGCGGTAAAGAAATTTCATCGTTTCCTGCACAGTAGGCAATTTCTGTTACAAACAAACAATTATTAACGATTTTCGGATCGAAAAAGGGACTACCACAACATACAGCGGATAGACTCCAAAGATGGGGTATCATACTTCTGAATTACAATTTTCAAATGGAGTATGTACCATCTAAAAAATTTGGTCATGCGGACGGGTTATCGAGGTTAATACCTAAGCAGACAGAAACATTGGAGGATATGGTAATAGCAGCTATTCAAGCGGAAGTTGAAGTAAAAAATACGTTATGTGACACAATAAGAGAACTTCCAGTAACGCTTGATGAGATTAAGCGTAAGGCAGAGGTGGACGAATTTATTATACACACGAAAGAAAGGATCACCAATAACGAACTGGATGAAAAAATTTATTCAATTTGCGATAACGTCCTGTTATATAGCGACAGGTTAGTAATTCCTGCGAGATTACAGAAAAGAATGCTCAAGGAATTCCATGTAGGACATCCAAGTATATCAAGAATGAAAAGCCTTATACGCTCTTTCGTTTATTGGCCAAACATGGATAAGGATATAGAAGGAAAAATCAGGGAGTATAGAGGATGCGTATTAGCTATGAAAGCTCCTCCGACTCAATTGGTCGGATCGTGGGAAAACCGAACCGACCTTGGTCTAGGATTCATTTAGATTTTGCAGGACCGCTAGATGGGTTCTACTATCTCATTGTTGTAGACACCTATCTAAATGGCCGGAAGTATTAAAATGTAAGAATCCCACATCCGAGGTAACTATCAACTTCCTGTATGAACTATTCGCTAGGTTTGGAGTAGTAGACTGCATTGTTACAGACAATAGAACACAATTTACGTCTACCGAATTTAAACATTTTTGCGAGGATCATTTAATCGAGCATATAACTATACCGCCATACTACCCAAGAAGTAATGGACAAGCAGAGAAATTTGTTGGCACATTCTAGAGAGCACTGAAAAAAGCTAGTGGGTCGCTGACGGATAAGTCAATCCAACAGTTTTTACAAGTCTACAGAGTCACTTCGAATGCAAACATCGAATTGTCGAAGACACCTGCTGAGGTTATGTTCGGGCGCACGGTTAGATCGATTTTTCACAAGTTGTTAGCAAACTAGGATAGGCCAAACCTAAAAAAAAACACAAAAAAAAAAAACAAAAAAAAACGGTATAAAGTTGGTAAAAGAGTCTTCTACAAGATTCACAAAAATAATAAGACTTTCTGGGAGTCCGGCATTGTTGAGAAACACATAAACGTCACACTAACCAAATTCGAAAAAGATACTCGAACAGTGCGGTGACCAAATCGCCTGAGGAGGACATCATGGACACAGTGTTTGATACTTTTCAGGTGGCATACCAGAGACAGCTCCGGAGAACAGAAGATCAAGCAGAAAACGGAAATCAACAGAATTGATTAGGGTGAACCCAAAACAAAAACGTTATTAATCCCAGACGGGGTATTTTCAAAGAGAGGTGTTACCGGCCTTCCTTGAACAGAGGAATTTACACCGATTAGCACTATAAATAGCGTTAGTAATTCAAACACCGGTGAGAGAGATGCGACTGCACTTCAACTGCTAGTCGAGTACCCAGCAGATATACACGCTTTCCTATCTTTGTACATTATTGTTAATACACTTGTTCCTTAACCGAACCTCGACTTGATTGTTCTTATTTTCACTGTTGTCCCACGACACAACATTAATATTTGTTAAATGGGGGCGAGAATAAAAGGATAAATCGTTTATTTCTTAACCTTATGTATAAGTGTGTTTATTTCTATTAACTGTTGGAGTACGGTATAACAATATCCTGGCCAATTTATCTAATCTCAGGGTTTTGCGATCTGTGGATTATATACCGTAGTATTTCTTTCCCTTTCATTTGTCACCTTTTTTTTCTGGCAGTGAATAATGTTTTCTTATGTATTGAATTGATTGGACAAAGGCTCAGACCAGTCGTTTCTTTCTACCAATCAAAACGTAGAAACTATTAATTTCCAAATTTCGCGCGTAGTATAAAAACTCAAATACAGCGTTTTTTTTCTCTTTTTTTCTTTTTATTTCAGGAAAAACACTCGTGTGTGTCCAGGCCTTTTAGATTGAACACCCCTCGGCAAATAGCATATACACACACACACACGCACGCACGCACGCACGCACGCACGCACGCGCGCGCGCGACGAGAAATTTTCACTAATTACTAAACCAAGGTATATGCACTCTGTTAAACGAGCATATACACCTAAGTTTTTGCATATAGTCTTTCACCGGAAAAACAGGCATGCTAATGCACACACATCTTCATGTCTATTCCATTTAAGCATGCATAAATTCTTGCGGCACCAGCCGAAACAAGCATTTATACTCGATTTCTTTGATCAGCTTTCTTTTATCAGAATGTTCTTGGATTCTTTGAACTCTTATCAATTTCTAACACTTTATTTTACATTGTCTAAACAAGGTTGTCAATAAAATGTAATCATTTAGTATGAATATTAATTCTTTTTTTTTTTTTTTTTTTTTTTTGGATATTCCTCTTCCTCTGCAAACTGTTCACAGAACGGTAAATTTTTGGTTCTATTTAACACATGGTCTGAAGAATAGCTGTCCTCTCGAATAAGATACGATAGAAAATGCCTCGTCTGTAACTTATGTCTACTCTTCAAAATAGCCGAACCATAAAGAATATAACATTTAATAGTTTAGACCATGGTTTCTCAACAAGGATTTCACAGAATCCTGGGGGTCCTTAAAAAGTTACCAAGAATTCCTTAAAGAGCTACTGATATATAGACATCTGTCAAGGTTTTTTTTATTTCAAATCTAAGTTTCTTATATGTGTATAGAATTGTGAATAAACTGAAAAAAAAAAAGAGTTCAGTTATGTGTTCCACAAGATCCTGAGAGTTCTTTAAAAGCTTACCAAAAGTTCCTTCAAAAGATGCTAATAAATAGCCAAAAATTATTATGCCTTTGTGCATTTTTAGGGCTTTTTCAAACTTAATTTTCTTATACATGTATGGAATTATTGGAAAAGGATCTAATTATGCGTTTGAACTAGTTGTCAGAAAAATATATTGATTTTTTTTTTCAAAATTTTACATGAATTTGAGAAAGACAAATATTTTTAAACCTAAACCGGCCATAAAAAGAAAATAATTGTTTACATTATGAAGGAGAAATAAACTTGTTAAATAAGTTCTTATGTATGGGGTTCCTCAGAGCATCACTATTATTGGAAGGGGTTTCACGAACGTAAAAATAAAAGTTAGTTTCAACAT
This sequence comes from Euprymna scolopes, assembly GCF_053919585.1. Classification (NCBI taxonomy): domain Eukaryota; kingdom Metazoa; phylum Mollusca; class Cephalopoda; order Sepiida; family Sepiolidae; genus Euprymna; species Euprymna scolopes. Next base: position 78,158,707 of record NC_136492.1, read on the forward strand.
ATCAATATCGTTTAATTTTTTTGTTTTGTTTGTGCTATTTTTTTTTTGTTTTTTTTTTTCAATTATATAAAATAAGCAAGAAGACAAAAAATATTCATGAGAAAATATCGATCTATACGCTTCAACCAAAATATGCCAAATTTATGAAAACTGACGCGAATGAGAGCAATCTTCACCCGCACGCCTACAAAGAGGGGATGCCAAAGAGCACCTTACCCCCTCAACCTCACCTACTTGTCATCCGTAAGCGAATAATCTCATTGATTACGTAGGATTCATATGGTTCAGGTAAGTTTTTCTTTTTGCGTGAGGTTATATAATATCACCAGGTAGGATCGTCTTATCTTTCCCTCGTCTTCGTTCCAATTTATTTTGGTCGCATGATAGATGTGATCGATAACAACGTATTTATTGCTTTAAAATTATACATATTTCTTATTAATATTTATTCAATAATTTTCTTTCTTTTTTTTTAAATTAGATCTGTTGAAAAAATGCATTCTACAAGAAAGATGTCTATACAATAAATACAATAAATAATATACAAGAGAAAGGGCCTAATCCGTAAATTATTGTCTACTGTTCAAAATAGCCGAACAAAGAAGAATTTAATAGTCTAGAACAAAGTTTGCCAACAACCTTGAGGGTTCTTTAAGAAGTTGCCAAGAATTCCTTAAAGAGATACTGATACACAGACAGTTTTCATTTTTTTTTTCAAACCTAATTTTCTTATACATTATTTTCTGATATTTTGTATATAGATATCTTTCGTAAAGAATGCATTTTTTTCAAGAGGTGATCTAATTAAAAAAAAAGAAAGAAAATTATTGAATAAATATTAAGTTAGGTATGTGTATATGTTTATAGATTTGTATGCATAGAATTTGCTCCTAAACTAATTAACTGATCATTACGTTTCTGAATTTTGAAGATGAAGATTGATTATTTGTATTATTTTGGATTCTTCGGACTACTGTTCTAATCTTGAGTATTGGTTCAGTGGTTAACGACACGGACTGACGACCTGGGTATGCCAAGTTCAAATCAAGTTCTTTCCACAAAAATAGCTTTCACTTAGGATGTTAGCAACCTTTACATGATCCCTCCTGTAAGTCCTTGATGTCTTTCTAGAAAGAATTCTGACTAAAAAGATATCGGGGAGAAACCAATACCAACAATAGAATCATCAAATTTATACGATATGGTAATGATCTTGAGTGTTATTTTCACAACGTTTGGGTCGATGTAACCTCCAACCTTCTTCGGGTGTATCTTGTCGAACTTGGGAATACACAATACAACTGAGCATTAGTTAGGACTTCTCCCCAGTCATGACTAACGAAACAAGAGCATGCTATCACAGTAGATTAAGCAGAGGGTCCCGTTCAAAGTGCCGTACGGATTCCCGAGTTCGACAGAATGATTTCCGAATTAGACAAGATAGAACTGAGAAAGGTCGGAGGTTACATCACCAGAAATGTTGTGAAAATAACACTCAAGATGGGAACAGTAGTCCGGAGGGTGCTTGTTAAGATAGAGTTGACAGATCGACTTTTTAAATATGTTGTTTTAAGCAAAAATAATATTACATACTTAATTATCATGCCGAAAATATTAATATAAAAAAAACCCCCCAAAAAACGAAAAACCATCGAGTAGAACAACTGCTTTTATGTTTTTTAGTAAAATAAAGTTTATTGCTATAGGCTAAAATGTTGATCGCCATTAAAATGTAATCTAAATTTTGCGTTCCGAGTTATGTCCCCTGTGTATGAACTCTTTACCGTCTACTTTAAAACATCTAAGAAAAGTGCAATGTTACCCAATTTTCCATAAAATATACTTTTAACTATAAATAACTTTTTACTCAATGATTTCTCATAATTTTTTGATATATTACCATTTTCGACATGATAATTAAGTATGTAATATCGTTTTTGCTTAAAACGGCATATCAAAAAAAAAAAAAAAAAAAAAAAAATCGAGCCGTCCGAAGAATTCAAATAATACAGATAATAATTATGAATTTTGGATCGTTTGTTGTTTTGTTTTACGGCATATCAACCCTTTTCAGGTAATTTAATGCCGAATCCAGTGATTTTGAAGAATTTTTTTAAATAGAATATATTTCTTTTGTTTTTTTTTCAAATCGGTTTCTATTTAACCCATAGCTGGGACCCTAACAGGTATTACCACTCCGGGTCAGAGTGGACCTGGGGGCAATGGCAATTAAAGGGTGGCTCCACACTTCCCAAAGCCTGCAAGCTGGGGCCTCACCATCGGATATAGTTTAAGGTCATATCCAGGACCTATGAATTTTGGAATACGTCTACTAGACCTAGTAGGGTCGCAGTGTGTACTATATTTAGCTTAGTTTTAAATTAAATTTAGACATAAAGTAGCATTATATATAGATTTTAATATAAGGACAAAGGATGCAAAACTGTTCTCTCAGGAGGAATTCATTTTATCTGTCCTGGGACAGGTATTCCTATCGTTTAAAAATATAGATAGAGAGCAATAATTGATTGCGGTGTTAAATTAGAAACCAGCTCAATCTAAATTAAAAAACAACAAAAAAAAAAAAACCGAAAAAATCTTTCTGATGTATGTACTCATAACGAAACGAAGATGTCATATTCCTCAAATCACTGAAATAGTTCATGTAGTTTTCTTTTTATATATATAAAAAATTATTTTTAGACGATTTTAAGCGATTAATGTGAAATCGTTAGCATTAAAAGACTGATCTCGCAAGTTAAAATTATCGTGGACTTATCTGCCCTTGTTTTTCAAAATGGCGATGTGAGACAGTCTCTCTTTACTTATAAAATTTTTACTCATAAAAGTTAATTTTCTTAGCTAAAAAAATGTATTTGATCAATTTATGTGATTTTGGAATAGGACATCTTCGTTCCGTGATAGGAAAATATTTTTTCTGTATTTTCTGCATTTTTGTGTTATTTTGTATTTATGTTGAACTGTGAACTTGTATCAGTAAAAAAAAAAAAAAAGGAAAAGCAGAGAAGATAAAAAAATAAAAATAAATTTTAAAATTAATTACTAATACTTGAAAAAAAAAAACACAAAATACAATTGTTTTTTTCGTTTTTTTTTTCTATTCAAACTATTAAGTGAAACATTTACGATGCATTCATGGCATTTCATTTATCAGTTGTGGCGGCCCTCTCTGGGTTTTTTTCTTTGTTTTCCCTTTTCTTTTTTGTTTTTCTTTCTTTTCTTTTTCTTTCCTTTCCTTTTTACATTTTTTCCCATTTCTTCTCATTTTCTTTCTTTTCTTTTGTTTCAATTTCTTTCTTTTCTTTCTTTTTCCTTTTTCTTTTCTTTTGTTTGTTTTTCTTTTCTCCCGTTTTTAGCACTTTCTTTTTCTCTTCTTTCCCATTTCTGTCTTTTGTTTTTCTTTTTCTTTTTCTTCTTTGATCTTCTTTCTTTTGTGTTTTCTTTCTTTTTTCTTTCTTCTTCTTTTCCTGCTCCTTTTTATTTTTCTGGTGTTTCTTTTTCTTTTCATTTTTCCCTTTTCTTTTCCTTTCTTTTTTGTCTAGAAATTATTGTAATCAACCCCATTTCTTTTGATGAAAGCGTTTCGTCATTTCTAGAGATCTCGATCGTCAATTTTTTCGTTTTTCCTTTTAAAGAGGAAATCTTTTCGCATAAACTGATTAATTTGAAATGAAATCGATAGTCTACTTCTCACGCTGAATATCATTGACATCATCGCTTGACAAATGATACTTTAGAGGCGGAGCGTGATCGTTATAATTGAATCTAATACACCTCATCTCTTATCTCATATATATATAATAAAATGACCGGAGAAATTCCCCTCTGGATCAAAGTATCGTAAGTTTGCAACAACAGATGCCACATACAAATTAAATACATCTAGGCTATTAGCAACAATCTTATGTAGTTTTCGACCACCATTGCAGACACATTCAGTCATGATCATAAAATACTACATTGCATCCGACGAACAACACCATCACAATCGCAACATCTTCAGAGGTAGTAGTTTTTGTTTTTCTTCCTAAATATTTACTGCTTCCACGGCTACCAGCTGACACCGGGACCTATTCTTGATTTTCCTACGATACTGTGATTACACTACTCGTAACTGGTTAATAGATACATATTCTATAATCCGATTCATAAATGATAAATTCTCCCTTTCCGTAGTCCACCCATTCTGATTGGCTGAGCACTTAAAATTCTCATATTACAGAATACATTACATAAACGAATGGTTACTGAATTTTAAACATGGCATCACTAACGGGCATATTATTTCGTTTTTTAGACAACTATTTTTCTTTATTACTTTATACATTTTTCGTTTTTATGTGAATTTTCCCTATTTACATGTTGGCGATTCATTAGATTCTATGGCTTCAACACTATGTAAACAGGTTTTTCTTTCATCTTTCTCTACATTCTCCCTCTCTCTCTCTCTCGCTCTCTCTCTCACTGTAACACTGCGATTATTTCTTTTGCGTGTTTTTGTGTCCATATGTTCGATTTATTATGCGACTCGCAAAAAAAAATCATATATGTAATCGTCATTCCACATTTAATTATGTATTCACAGATTAAACGAAAAAATGATTTCTGTTTTGGTCACGTGTCATGTGGCGTGAATACTAAGAAAATACCTGTCATTTATACTTTCTTCTACAACTACTTTATACATTTTCGCTTTTTTTTGTTTGGTCACATGACATGTGCCATAAACACACGGAAAATACCAAAAGCAGGTCAGAGAATTAGTTGGTCAAAACGTGGTGAGACAACAACAACTATGGAAAGCAGTAATTACTGAGGATATCACCATTCCTATCCTGTTGCGTTTAACCACCTGAAACAGGCCAGAAGAATAGTTGTCCGAAACGTTGTGAAACAATAACTAGGAAGATGAAGATAACAGTTTGCAAATAAATAAATAAATAAATATGCAAATTACTCATCTCGGAGTATTCCAATAATAAGAATAATATAATATTTTTCCATATTTTTATTATTATTATTATTATTATTATTATTATTATTATTATTATTATTATTGGTTTATAATGAGTTACTCACATTAATAAGTAATTTTTAGTGATCACTCACTGGCAACAACAGATGGTGTTCCCTAAAGTTTGAGTTATAACAAATCTTTCTAGTTGATTGGTGAGGGGTAGAGATAAAAAAGGTTGTCACGTTGGGTGAAAGTTTCAAACCAATAATTGCTTTAATTTTCTAATTTTTTTGAGGTGATGCAGCACCCTACGAGGTGCCAGATATTCACCCACTATTTTAGTCACTCCAATCGAGAGATCTTTTTAAGATTCTAACCGCCCCTTTGAGTGCGATTGTTTGTATTTCTCTTGCACTTGGTTCACCGGGTATATTCGACAAGTAGTTTTGGAAATTCTTTTTCATGAGTTCGGTTGCTTCTAATATTACTGGAATGATGGAAATCTTAAGATTCCAGTTTCTTTTCATATCTCCAATACTAATGATTACTATTATAGTATCCCATTGATTACTGTACACGCAATAACCCTTATCTCCGAGTGGCTTCCAGGCGTTGATAAGTGGTGACTACCATGTAAATAAAAAAAAATATCGTAAACTGCCACAATGGACGATCGAGTGTTTTCTGAAGAGCGTGTTTAGTTAAAGTCTGGTGTTAAGTAAGGTGTTTGAAGTCAGGCTGTCAAGATTCTGTGGATTTTATTTTTTTCATATATATATTTTGGTGAAAAACTCATAGACTTGCCAAACACGTAACTTAGATTAGAGACACTTTTTATTGGATTAAAATGGAACATTTTTAACTGGTTACTCATTAATAAGAAAAATACTTAAATGTTATTTGAATAGCTTTGCATGGGTTGGTGAGAGGTTATAAGGTGTAGGGGTTTAAGACGATATTGTGTCCAGCGAGCGCTTGAAGTCAGAAGTACAATGACAAACGAATGTTCCTTGAAGAATGACGCTGAAGAAATTGGAGAATGGATACATGAAGTTGGGTGCATCAAGCAAGGTGTTTAAGGTATATTTTTTTTATTTTCCGTAATGTATGAAAAAAAAAAAAAAAATTATGCACAAGGACACTCAAAAATTGGGGAGAAGGTGTCTATGGTCATCCTCGTCACTGTACCTTTTGCTTGTCTATTCTAATCCGACCTAAAGTTCTCATTCACTACAATACTACACAGGGCGTCATCCTATTTAAGATTTAAGATGTGTGTGTGCGTGTGTGTGTGTGTGTGTGTGTGTGTGTGTGTTTTGCTTTTTTGATACAATGTAAATATAAAAGAAAAGTAGAAAACGTCAAGATATTGTAGAATTGAATTCACAATATTTTATTCAAAACAAAGAATCTATATATCTATAAAAGTGAAATTGTGTGTGTGTGTGTGTGTGTGTGTGTGTGTACATTTCCATACCAAACTACTCTGTCAATGTTCAGTTTACAGACTCGAGATTTGACATAAGGGCTATTGAGATTTGAGAAAATCTTTTTAATTGGTTTTCGGCCGGAAATTTGGCTGTCAAGGGGTCAAAGTTCAACAGTTTGACCTTTGAAAACTCTACCAAACTCTCCCGCCAATTTTGAGTCTAAACACTTGAAATTTTAGATGTAGGTTACTTAGACATAGATCAAACGTTTTAATTTGATTTGAGCCCAAAACAATAAATGTTAAAAGGTCAAAATTGGGGTCAGAGTTTTAAAAAATTGACCTCTGCGGTCTCTACCAAATTACTCGGCCAAATCTTTGGTGTAAACATTGGAAATTTTACATAAAGTGTATTCGGACATAGCGCAAGCTTTTTAATCGGTTTTTGGCCGAAAATTTGACTGCCAAGGGGTTAAAGTTAAAAAAATTGGACCTTTGCGGTCTCTAGCAAACTATTCAGCAAATTTGGAGTCTAAACATTTGAAATTTTACATAAAGGGTATTCAGACATGCAGCAAGATTTTTTATCAGTTTTTCGGCGAAAATTTGGCTAAGAGATCAAAATTGAAAGAGTTGACCTTTGTAGACTCTACCAAACTCCTCTGCCAACTTTGGGTCTAAACACTTGAAACTTTAGATGTGGGTTACCTCGACATGAGTCAAACTTTTTAATATATATATATACATATCCACATAAAGTTATGAACAGTACACAAGGCTCAAGCAAAGCCGGGCTGAACTGCTAGTACAAAATAAAGATGAAAATAAAGGCTCTATCACTGATATTGAGCCTTTTAAATCTGGATAAGATTGTTGTTCTATAAATGTATGTTACTGTATTTATATTTCTGTACTTTAGAATTTGAAATGTTATTTATTAATCTTTACTTTACTTGAGCATTTTGCCCCTATTATATATCTTCTTCTTCTATACTCCTATAAATTTTTTTTTCAAACGTGTGTATTGATATTCATATTAAAATCCCTTTTCTCTATTTATTTAAAAAGAAAATACAATTTTGTTATATATGGGTTGTGGAATTGCATTCACTAGCAAAAGATCTAGCTAATTTGCATATTCTTTTAAACATTCATTTTAATTAAATCCCTATTAGTTTCTTCGGTTTTCTTATGGGATGATCATCTTTAGTTAACTATTCCATGTAATTATATTCATGCAGATTTTACATGATTTATGTAATGTTAATGTTTGCGTAAAAAGTTTATAGTAAAGACAAAATTATTTCCATATATATTTATGGATACGTATATATTTTTGTTTTAAAAATTTTGCCTACCAAACTCCTCCTAGAGATTTTCGTATTTGAATACATGCAAGCTTTATATTTGGGTTTTAGCCCAGAAAAATCGGTGCTAAGGAAAATCGGTGCAAAAATATAAAAATTAAAAAAAATGAAATTTGCCAGGTGAAGGTCGAACGTCGGTATTGCAAACACATAACATAGTAGCTATTGGTTCATGTTTTAATTTTTAGCCTTGCAGTAAATATGTCTTTATGGCCCAATCATTGGCGGCAAAGGCAAAAATAAGTCGTAAGCTAAAGGTTTTGGTTTCAATTCTCGGTGGTGGCGCACGAGTCTTTATTTTTTTAAAAAACTTTTTAAATCATTACTATATGTTGCATCCAATCTATCTATCTATCTATTTATCTATATGTCTATAAAAGTGAAAGTGTCTGTCTGTCTATGTGTGTGTTTGTCTGTCTAAATGTTAAGGGGTAATAATAGGGGTCAAAGTTAAAAAAAATTGACCGCGTTTTTTTTTTTGCTCAACATACACCTTCAAACACCCGAGCAACGCCAGGCTGAAATGCTAGTATATATATATATATATATATATATATATATATATATATATATATATATATATATATATATATATATATATATATATATATATATAAATTTGGGATTTAATTCAGCAAATTTGATTTGATTAAATTACAACAAATTGGACTTTAATTTTATAGTATTATAAAAGCTGTAATCTGAAAGTATTCCAAATTTTAGGCAATTTATATATATATATATATATATATATATATATATATATATATATATATAATTATAAAACTTTAATGACCTTGTAATGGGTGTTGTAACCCAATATCCGGTTTACAACTTCAGGTTGCGCATGCGTACATAAAGAAATAATTAATGCGACAATAAAACACGTTGTTTTACTGTGTACGTTTTCAGCGTCCCAATTGTTTTGGTTTTTTTTTTTTGTTTAAATTATCCAAATAAACAATTGTTATACTTTCTGCATTTTTTTACATCGTTCATTTCCGTATTACGTTTAAGTTATTTTAACGCAATTTTCTTACAAATAAATCTACTTTAACCTGTTGACAACCATAAGAGCATTTTACAACAGCGATTTACCCACGCCTTCATTTTTTTTTTTAATTTATGTTCCATTTTTTAATAAACCTTTCTTAAAAAAACATTCATACATTTTCTTCTACACTACCAACATAAATAAATAACCCCAAAAATGTTTTTTTTTGTTTGCGTTTCAAATAAATAATCAATGCAACAATAAACTGTATTGTTTTACTGTGTACGTTTTCAGCGTCCTAATTGTGTATTTTTTTCGCGTTTAAATTAGAAGATATATCAAAATTTGAATTTAACTTTAAGTATTATGCTATCTGTTCAGTGCACATTTACCTATAAGTATTGCAAACCACTTATAATTCAATGGCTGTAAGTTTTTTTCAAAAATAGACAGAACGACTCATAGAAATCTATCTATATTCTTTTTTCATTTTAATATACTTTCATAGAAATGTTTCTGTTATGTCACAAAAACTATTTTCTTTACGTCACAAGTGTCATGCTCATATATTAATTCCATAGCTAATATAACATACTGACCCAAGGGGTCATAAGTAGTCTAGTATATATATATAATCATCACTTCCGTTCAGTCTTGAGAAACCATGGATACTCCCTGCAAAGATGACTGTGCATATATTAGGTTGGTGCAAAAATAATGTCATTCTTTATATATAGTTGAACGTCAAAAATGACATTATTTTTGCACCAACTTACTAATTGTGAATGAATCCCAACCACACCTCTCCTGAATTGGCACTGCTTGATTCCAGTAGTAAAGAGGAATCCAGAACGACTGCTAAAATAAACAGAATGCACATATAGAACCTGGTCTTTCTAAATAATAACCTGCTTCTTTAGTATTCACTAAATTCAACATTGCTTAACTTCAGTGATCTAACAGAAACAGGTGCATCGAACGTATATATATATATATATATATATATATATATATATATATATATATATATATATATATATATATATATATATTTAAATAAAATAAATATTTGAATATTTAATAAATAAAAATATTTTTAAAAAATATGTCCTATGAAAAATGGAGTGACGCAAAACAAAACGGGGGGGGGGGGAGCTTCACCGCTTAAGAAGCAAAAATTAAATACAGTGTTTCAAAACTGTATATATCGCTAATATATATATATATATATATATATATATATATATATATATATATATATATATATAAAAGCAAGTAATTAATAAAACATGTTAAAAAACACTTTGAAAAAGAGTTAAAAACACATTTAATTTGAAAAGGAAACACTAAATAAGCGGATAGTCCTTAATCTGCGGAGTTTTGAAGAAATACTTTCCTTCTCATCAGAGAGTAGGATTTAGCAAAATGCAGGATCGGATTTTGCTTGCAAAAGTATTTGATGAAACTACAAGTAAGTCAAAGATCTTACACTTGATAACAAAAAGTGAAGCAGAGGGAATAGGGTGAAGAAAAAGGTGATTTCACGTTAATGGATAATGGTGAAGGGTAAAGTATCCAATAACGGTAAAATCCAAAAATGAAAATCCAAGAAAGTTAAATTTCCATTCACACAAATAAATTCCAAGGGAATCGCGTAATTGGAAGATGGTCCAAAATAATCCAAAAGGCAGAAATCCCATAAATAGGAACAAGGAAAAGAGGAAAGAATTCCAATAATATTATTAAAAGAAAGCTAAGATGTGCGTAAAAAAAGGGAAGTAATTTAAAACTCGTCTGCCGAGGCAAGGCGTAATTAATAAAATAAGTGAAGAAGAAGAAAATGAGAGAAGAAGATGAAAAAAAATTGAATGGTGATTGAATTAAATTTGAAATAGAAAATACAATGTCAAAATGACCCAGACAAGATGACGTTGAGAGGCACCAAAAATATAGAGCAAAAAAAGGGGTCAACGGAAATGTACAAGTTAAGAATTAAATTATCAGCAGGACTTATTAAAAGACACCAAATAAAATAAGAAGAAAAATAGGATACATACATACACATGTATATACACATATACATACATACATATGATGACATAAATTACACACACACACACAAACACATATATATATATATATATACATATATATATATACACACACAACAAACACACACACGTGCGCATACATATATATAAGTAAAAAGATGAATAAATAAATAAATAAAGAGTTATATTAAAAAAAATATTTAAAGAGGAGAGGATGGCCGGTATCTGCAAATTCCGGATAAAGCAAGTAAATATGTAAGTAAATGCATATAGTAAAATATAAGTAAATATACATCCAGGATATGAATGTGTAGGTAGATTGATATATTTGATAGATAGGGATATTTAAACACTAAAACGGAAATTGCAGATAAAAACCGGCCAAACAAAGAAGAAATGAAGAATTAAAATAAAGGATTATTAAGTTATCAAGTATTAAGAAAGTATGTAGAGAAAACGATAATGTTATAGAAAAATTATATATAGTTTAAAGGTTAAATTAATAGCTATGTAACCCTACCATAATTAAATTTGGACTTATGTTTACAGAAAGAGATCAGTTCGTGTTTAGAGTTTATTATATTGTTTCTTTGAGGGGAAGTAATTATAGTTATGGCTTCGGTTGTACAGAGGCGACATCACTTAGAGCCTGGAGTATAAGACTTAATTTTTTAGGATAGTCCATTTGATTGAGAAGGGGGGTATTGTTAGAATTAAGTTTTTTTAATTGAAGTGGTTAGAGAAGTTCCTTGGTTATTATTAGAATTATGGTTGTTAAAAGAAGAAATGTGGTTTGATATTCTTTTCTTAATTAATGTTGAAGTAGCGCCGATATATATATATATATATATATATATATATATATATATATATATATATATATATATATATATATATATATATGTACTTTATTAAAAGCTCGAGGTCTGAAATTAATATTAATTTGCTAATTTGTATAAGGGGAATAGTTTGAATTTTGTTCATTGTGTTCAACAAAGGGTGGGACAATGATTGTACGAGGACTGTTTTGGAGGGGATGATGAGTGTTGTTAGTGTTAGGATGGCTGTTAGGAGAAATATTATTATTCTCATTATTATTATTATTATTATTATTATTATTATCATTATCATTATTATTATTATTATTATTATTATTATTATTAGTGCTAGTTGTATGAGTGTAGATGGAGGGACTGCTCGAGTGATATATTGGATTAGTAACTATATCAGATGGAGGATGGGAAGAAGGATAACTTGAAGACAAAATATTAGTGTCTGTTATGGGAGGACTGCGTGGGAGCTCAGTAATTGTGCATGAATATATAACATCTTTATGGATGCAATCATTATTGAGTGGGCAAAGGTGTTTGTTATTACAATTACAGTTAATTTTGGGTTTAATTGGGAAAGGGATTTTTTGGGCTGATTTAATTTTTTTGTTATTAAACGTTAAGATTCTTTGTGCTAAAGTAGGCATAGTTGAATAAGAAATTCTTATTGAGTTTTTATTGAAAATAGAACTATATCTGTGTGGGTATTTGAAAGAGTTTTGTACAATGTTGAAGAATTCCTTGGGTATATTAGTTTTGACATTTACACTAAATGGAGGATTAAACCAAAGATTTTTCTTTCTCCTGATGCGACTAATATATATATATATATATATATATATATATATATATATATATATATATATATATATATATATATATAGAGAGAGAGAGAGAGAGAGAGAGAGAGAGTAAGAGTATAAAGATTAATAATTGTAAATTATGAATCAGTTTCAAAAGGATGAACAAACAAAATCAATGATTTTGATTTGGATTTTGTTTGATTAATAATTTACTCTTTATACTCAATATTAATATAGCTCTAGGATAAATATACCTATTGACCTTATTATATATCTACAGTATTATGAGCACTGTTCTTTAAAAGTATTAATACATTAAAATAAACTTTACTCTTTAGACTCCAGGTCTAATTCCCTCTATAAAATATAAAAGATGTGTGTGTGTGTGTGTGTGTGTGTGTGTGTGTGTGTGTGTACATACTAGCAGGCCATCTGGTATCGCCTGGTCGTAAAATATGCTTAAATATGATATTTTGATTGATGCAGATTTCGTATTTATTATTATATTATATTGGACCCAATATGTGTGTGTGGCATCCGTCAGTCGAAACGACTATGGATCAGCGCTGTATTAAGATGTTGCCTATTTGCATCCTTTTGTGTAACTGTAGAGACCAATTCTTGATTTGCATAGTCTGCCACACCCTTGACATACGAAGGTTGTTATGCAATTTGCCGCTTCGTCCGGTTGTTCCGCCTGTACACTCGTTCTTCTCCTAGCTCTCTTTGCAGCATTTTCAACATGGAGGGTCCTCTCGCTGATGATAATCCCCTGGCGTATCATTTTCCTCCAGGCAGTTCTGTCAGCTGCAGAGGCTTCCCATGTATTCCTGTCCACCGAGAGAGCCTTCATGTCACGCTTGCAGACATCCCTGTAGCGAAGATGGGGTCGCCCCCTCTTTCTTGAGCCTGAGGCAAGCTCGCCATAGAGAAGGTCTTTAGGGATGCACCCATCATCCATCCTGCGCACATGGCCCAGCCAGCGAAGACGTCGCTCACGCAGTAGGGAGTAAATGGATGGGATGCCCGCTCTCTGCAGAACATCAGTATTACTCACTCTGTCCTGCCATGTGATACCAAGTATCCTACGTATACACCTCATATGGAAGACCTGGAGTTTCCTCTCTTGTGTTGAGTATGTAGTCCAGGATTCACTCCATACAGTAGAACACTGAGGATGCACGCTCTGTAGACGGTCATCTTGGTGGAGGTGGTAAGGTGCCTGTTTTCCCAAACTCTTTTAGTTAGTTTAGAGAGGGTTGTAGATGCCTTTCCAATCCTTTTGTTTAGCTCCACGTCCAATGAGAGGGTGTCTGAAGTAGTGGAGCCTAGATATTGAAACTGGCGTACGACCTCTAGTGGTGTGCCTTGGATTGTGATGCTGGGTGGGGAGGCGGTTGCTTGTCCTATGACTTGAGTTTTCTTCTGGCTGATGGTGAGACCGAACAGGCTGCAAGCATTAGCAAACCTGTCCATCAGTCTTTGAAGACCATCTTCCTGATGCGATGCTATAGTTGCATCATCGGCAAACAGCATGTCTCTTATCCAAACTATCCTGGTCTTTGTCCTGGAGCGGAGTCTGGCGATGTTGAAGAGACCACCATCTGACCTGGAGTGCAAGCAGATACCATCCGTTGTGTTCTTGAAAGCATGCTTCAGGAGTAGGGAGAAGAAGATGCCGAAGAGTGTTGGGGCCAACACACAACCCTGTTTGACACCACTCCTCACCCCGAACTCAGCAGACATGCCACCGTTAAATTGCACAGTGCTCCTCATGCCATCATGAAAGGATCTTATGATGCTGAGGAGTTTTGGTGGGCATCCGATCAGTGGGAGAATTTTTAATAGTCCATCTCTGCTCACGAGATCGAATGCCTTGGTCAGGTCTATGAAGGCAACATACAGAGGCTGGTTTTGCTCTCTGCACTTCTCTTGCAGTTGGCGTAGGGAGAAGATCATATCGATTGTTGATCTCTCTGAACGAAAACCGCATTGAGATTCTGGGTAGATTCGGTCGGCAAGAACGTTTAGTCGCAGTAATACTATACGTGCGAATAGCTTGCCAACGAAACTCAACAGTGAGATACCGCGGTAGTTGTTGCAGTCACCGCGGTCCCCTTTGTGTTTGTAGAGAGTGATGATATTTGCGTCTCTCATGCCCTGAGGCACTGAGCCTTCTCTCCAACACTGTATCAGAAGACTATGGAGGGGCTCAAGCAGGCTAGCCTTTCCACTTTTTAAGACCTCTGCTGGAATATAGTCCTTTCCTGAGGCTTTTCCTGATGGCAGTCTGTCTATTGCCCAAGATAGTTCTTCTATGGAAGGCTCCTCATCGAGCTCATGCATCAGTGGTAGACGATCAATGGCATCCAGGGCGGACTGATGTACCATGTTTTCCCTGGAGTAAAGCTCGGAGTAGTGTTCAACCCATCTGTCTAGCTGTTTAACTTTGTCTAGTATGGGTTCACCCGATTTAGACTTCAGTGAAGCAGTTTTGTTAATTATGGATCCTGTAGCTCGCCTGATCCCGTTATACATATTTTTTATATTTCCTGTATCAGCTGCATGCTGGATAGACTTGGAGAGTTCCATCCAGTAGTTGTTTGCAGCTTCTCTTACAGCCTTTTGAACTGCCCTTTTGGAAAGCCTCAGTGCAGCCAGCGATGTAGGAGATGGGTTGGCCTTGTATGAGAGCAAGGACAAACGCTTTGCCTCAATCAGAGGGTTGAGGGTAGCAGAGTTGGCATCATACCAGTCATTGCGTTTGCTACCTGTCCTCCTCCCAAAGACTTTGAGAGCAGTAGAGTGGATGGCATTTTTCAGTGTTTCCCACTGTTCAGATGCAGTCCGGGTGTTATCTCCTTTGAAGGTGGAGGTTAACATCTCGTTGAATTTTGCATTGCGATCTGAGTATGTGGTCTTGCTAACATCAGTACGGGCAACACCCTCCTGTTAGGGTGGTAGAAATCTTTGGGTTGAAGTTTGACTCTACTGCATATTAGGGAATGATCTGTATCACAGTCAGCACTGTGGTAGGCTCTAGACATCAGAAAATGTTTGAGGTACCTTCGTCTAGTAATGATTAGATCGAGCTGGTGCCAACGCCCTGATCTGGGATGTCTCCAGGACACTCTGTGATGCGGTCTGGCAGCAAAGAATGTGTTGGTAATGCAGAGGTCATGGTAGGCACAGAGTTCTAGAAGGCGCTGACCGTTACCATTGCATTTGCCCACTCCAAAGTTACCAAGGCAGCTCGGCCATGCATCGTTGTCGCCACCCATAATAATTAGGTCTTCATTTTGTGGAAATGCCTTGATGGTGCTATCAAGCTGTGTGTAGAAGTGCTCCTTGATGTCGTCAGGCGCTGCGAGTGTTGGGGCGTACACACATAATAGATTAATTGTTCCATCTGTGGTGTTCAGTCGTAGTGAGATTAGGCACTCAGTAGCTGAATCAGAGAGTTGTACGTTCTGAAGCAGTGAGTTTCTGACTGCGAAACCAACACCGTGTTCCCGGACCTCCTCTTCCTGTTTTCCTTGCCAGAAGAAGGTATAGTCCGATTCCTTTAGGCATCCGGTGTCAGCTAAGCGTGTTTCTTGGAGTGCAGCGATGTCTACTTTGAGTCTCGATAGCTCGTTGTTGATGATGGCAGTTTTTCGAATATCGGAGATGTTGCGTATGTCGGTAGATAGGCCAGTCGTCATAGTACGAACATTCCAGCACCCTAGCCTGAGTGTTGGGTTCTTTGTGTTTCTTTTGGTTTTGTTTGGTGCAATGGTTACTGGCCACTTGTTGGAATCATCCTATACCCTACGCACCCAGTAGGGTAGGTGGCCAGTGGCGGGATAGCACCTTACTGACTGAGGGCTGCTCAGCTTTGTGGCGGGCGGTAGCTGTCCAATGAAATTAAATAACTTCTCCCACCGTTAGGACCGACCCCTGGCGCCCAGCTGTATGCCAATTGAGCTGTAGGCTTATAACCGGTAACTGTCGCTCCCCTGTTTAGTCCTATACAGATGCATAGCTGAAGTTTTCTCTCCAGGGCGCTGGCCAGGGCAGATCTGTGGAGAGACTGGGTTGCCCAATCGTCAGAATCCCCCTCTCGGTCTTGCTGGTGTTGCCCAGAGGAATGGAAGTACCAGTACGTCCAGCACCAGGTTGACTGCAGTAGCTACCAGAGCAAGGCTGAGTACAGCACTTGTCTGCCTGTGGGGCTACACTCCATATTTTCTGTTAGGGTTTACTCCCTTAGCCTTTATCGAACCAACGAATAACCACAAGGCAGTGGTACTATTTACCCATAGCTGGGGGCCTGTTCATGGGCATCAGGGCTTGTCCATACAACGATGGGCCTGGCATGCCGCATGTCTGGGGGCAGACCACCTCCGAGTCTCCTGTAGTTCTGCTTGAGTCCGCAAGGTACTCAATTTACATGTGTCGCCGCGGGGAGGCACTACATGGAGCTTTCCTATGGAGAGGCTATGTACTGGCAGGGAAGACTTACGCACTCTGCTTCCTTTTTGCCTAGGCTAGCCAGCGGTAGGGACTGGAAGAGGAAGGTGACAAGCACACAGTACCCCACACTTGACGCATCAATAGGCCCCCATAGGACCCAATATATAGTAATGATTTAAAAACTTTTAAAAAATAATGAATTATGCGCCACCACTGAGAATCGAAACTAAAACTTTTAGCTTATAATTTCTTTTTTTCTTTGACGTTAATGCCTAAGCTATGAAAACATGTCTGCTGCAAGGCTAAAATTAAAACATGAACCAATAGCTATTACGTTACGCATGCATATTCATAATGCCGTCATTCAACCGTCAGCTGGCAAATTGCATTTTTAAAATTTTCACATTTATGCACCGATTTCCTCCCGGCTAAAACCCAAATATAATGTTTCGCATGGGTTCGAATACCCTGTATACTAAGTTACATGTCTGTAGACCAAAAACTGACACAGGAATTTGATAGGCAAATTTTTTAAAACAAATATGTATACGCATACATCAATATGTATAGAAAGATGTTTGTTTTCACTATAACCTTTTTACGCAAATATTACGCAAGTATAAATCATGTAGAATATCTGCATGAATATAATTACACATAATAAGTTAACAAAAATTATCATCCCATAAAAAAACGAAAAACACTAATAGGTAATTAATTAAAATGAATGTTTAAAAGAATATGCAAATTAGCTAGATCTTTTGCAGATGAATGCGATTCCACGACCCATTTATAACAAAGTAGTAGTTTCTTTTTAAATAAATAGAAAGAAGGGGTTTTAATATGAATATCAATACACAAATTAAAAAAGCGAATTTATAAGAGTATATATATATATATATATATATATATATATATATATATATATACTAGCAAAGATACCCGCGCACAGCACGGGACTTTTCTGCACACTTAGGTACGCGATTTGTGGGCACCTTTCCAGTAAGTGGATGTTGTAAGAGGGAAGTAAATTTCAACTTGATGCTTGAATCTTATCTAACACATTGAATACTGAAAACATATCACACTCAGATCATATCAGTTTTTCATCATATCCTTTTGTAGAATTTTTCATTGAAGAGCCTCGTGGTAAACTACATTTCTGCTTCTTTGATTTGGAGCCAGAATGTAAAGTTTTTCTGAACTTCCTGTCCGGTTGATGCAGACGTAGAACATACCGTGACTGAAGCAGTCTGATGTCAGGTCTACGCCAATGGTTTTAAACGTCTGACCTTGACTTTTATTTATGCTCATTGCAAAACACACCTTCACAGAAAACATTTCTAGATAGTACAATTACAACAGCGCCCCAACATCCCCCCCTGGTCGCCGACGACAAAATATAAACAAAATGTTTTTTTGGGGGAGGGGGGTCAACGTGTGGGTGCTCATGTTAGGTTAAATTATCATAGAAAGGTGATCCCCCACTTTATTGAAACCAACATTTCTTCAAAAAATCCCAGGAGTTCATACCATGCAAACGGTAAATTTGCGACAGGTTTGATTATCAGATTTACTGCAGAAGAAAAAAATCGGTTTGCGTCAAAAAACGAAAATAAATGTCTTTTTTATCATAAAAATAATTATGTGTTAAATCATGAGAAAATGAAAGGAGGCCTGGGGTCATTTTTTTTTTACTTGTTTGGCTCTTTTTGGTGTTTTTTTAGTAAATGCACGGGCGGCCATCTTGCTTGCCAAACTGTAGTGATTACGTTGGATACTGAATCTCTTCAAATATGAATAATTATTCGTTTGCGCAAGAAATAAATGCAATATTCGTTCTCAGCATCCCCCAAAACCTAGAAAAGTCGACAATTCAAAGGTGAATTCCGAGGGGTCGGTAAACTAAAAAAAAATACCGATTTATGGTAATAATTATACCATAGCGATGTATATGATATCATATATGGTAAAAAAAAACTTATATTTTATATTAAATCTATATAATTATAAACCTCAAATGACCTTGTAATGGGTATTGTAACCCAACATCTGGTTTAAGACTTCCGGTTGCGTATGCGTACATAAACATAAACCCATAACAGCATAAACAAATAAACATAAATCGCTACTTTTGCAGAATTTGACCTGCGCACTAAAATATTAACGCTATTATTTAGAAATTATTATTTAACATGGGAAGGGTGGGGATGTTTTGCAACTATTCTGTATTACAACTATACTGTCACAATTTTCTTACAAATAAATCAACTTTAACCCGTTGACAACATAGTGTTTTACTGTGTACGTTTTCAGCGTCCCAATTGCTTTTTTTTTTCGCGTTTAAATTATCCAAATAAAAATTTTTTAATACTTTCTGCATTTTTTTTTTACATCGTTCATTTCCGTATTACATTTAAGTTATTTTAACGCAATTTTCTTACAAATAAATCTACATTAACCCGTTGACAACCATAAGAGCATTTTATAACGTATTGTTTTACTGTGTACGTTTTCAGCGTCCCAATTGCTTCTTTTTTTTGCGTTTAAATTAAAAGATATATCAAAATTTGAATTTAATTTTAAGTATCATGCTATCTGTTCAGTGTATATTTACCTATAAGTATGCCAAACAAACCACTCATAGTTCAATGGCTGTAATTTTATTTTTGTATCAAAAATAAGCAATTATAAACAGAATGGTTAATTACATCGGCGTAAAACTACTAAATATAGTGAGAAAAAAACGGATAACTCAACAATAACAAATAAAAACGGTTTGTACTCATGCAGAGAGTGATCCAGACGTAACTCAGCGCACGCCCGGCTTTCTCCGGAACATGACGTCAACAGCCGGAGTAATCCAAGCGTCGCCAAGAAAATTAAGCTGTCTGACGAAACATAAAACTGAACCAATGACAATGTAGCGCGATGGTTTTCAATGTGACGCGTGTGAGTTGAAAATTCAAAGCAGCAGACGACAATTTGGAAGAGGAAGAAAATAAAATAAATGTGTAAAAAAAAAGCACACCATTTCGTACTTTAACGTCAGAAAAAAAAACATGAATTTTACAGCCTTAAGTGAGCAGCTGGAAACACCAACTGGAGTCCTCGACTTTTGTCAAGAAAAAAAATTACTGGCACGGATGAAAACTTGTGCATCATGTGGACAAGGAAAGGTAAGCGATGGCTATGCCTGGAAGTGTCAGGCTACCACATGCCAAACCTTTAAATCATCTGGACTGGTACCCTTCTTTTTTTTTTTTTTGTCAATTCTAGGCCTACAATTGCCATGGTGGGCGTTTGATCGAGTAACACAGAAAGACCTCCAGCGCGAATGCAAAATACGATTTATGCACACACACACTCACCATTAATAAAACAATGGTCTGAGGAAACAACAACAATATCTGTTTTAATATGAACAAAAAAATAAAAAAAAATCTATCCCATCCTGTTTTGCTTCAATTTTTCTAGTTTTCAGATTTTTCCTTTAGATAAAAATAAATAAATAAATAAAAATAAAAAAATAACACCCCAAAAAACAAAGATATTTTTTTTTTCAATTTTTCTTAAAAAGAAAAAACTACAAAAAAAAAGTGTTTATTTGACTTACCTTTGAACCTTTTCTCAAACAAAAAAATCGGTCAATGTCAAGTTTCTTTGCAACTCCTCAAAAAACATTTTTAAAGGTTTTCGGTAGCGCTGAAAACGAATATAACATTTAAATTTGGGGCAGATAAGTAGTTTTCATGATATGAAGAAATTTTTTTCAAAAAGTGGAGGATCACTTTCCTATATAAAGTTAACGTAAAATGAGCACCCACCTTCTGGCCACCTAGTAATTTCTTCATATCAAAACAAATTTAACTGATATTCGTTTTCAGCCTCTTCGAAAACCGGCGCTGTTTTTTTTTTTTTTTTTACTAAGATTCATTCATTTTTTTCATCTCATAATTTAGGATGCTAATTATGCTGTCAGTAAGTTTACAAATTTACAAAAACATACTTTTTTTTTTTCATTATACAACAATTTGTATAGTTGTTAACAGGTGCTTCAGCAGTTAAATATTTCACAAAAATTCTGTTTACATTAGGGGGCTGTTAACATGGCTCTCCAGTGGATAATACCATTTCCCCAATAAAAAAAATTTACAATATTGAAGAATTGTGATACAGCAAAACAGTTTCTATTTATACTAATATATAAAAAAATAAATAAAAAAGGTGACCTATTACTAAGTTTAAGATTACAAGATCTATTCTGCGACATGTTAAATAGCATACAAATGCTATGAGAATAAAAATGCATAAAAGCTTAAGTACTTTAGGTACCAGAAAGGCAAATAGATAAGGAGGAGGAAACCTAGCCATACATATCTAAAAACCCAATATATAGTCTATAGAAGATTTGAGTAAAACTAAATGTAAAAATAAAAAGGAAGAATGCAGTTTAAATTTCCGGAAGAAAAGGAAAAAAAAAAGAAACTAACTTTAACCTATCGCAGACTACATAATCCACACCTACATAATCCAACTTCTAAAACGTTTATAATTACAAAAGAGAATTCATTTATACAAATAGAGGAGGAATATATATATATATATATATATATATATATATATATATATATATATAGAGAGAGAGAGAGAGAGAGAGAGAGAATAACAGTACAGTTATATTCCAAGAGCCAAATATTTATTTTTCATGGAAAACAGCTCCTCCAGCATGTTAAAATTTTGAAATTTTGGTACATTTTTTACAGATCCGTTTTGTTATGCAGAAAAAACCCCAGTTATTATTATGTCAATACTGTCTCTTTTCGGGCGTACACTTTTCAGAAAAAAACAGAAATTATTTGCTTAGATAGGAAACATGCATGATAATTTTATGCTGTAAGAAGAAAAAAGTTCATAGAAGACTCAATATCATGTGATTACTCCAGCAACCATCTTTGTTCATATCATATATATATATATATATATATATATATATATATATGATATGATATGATATGAACAAAGATGGTTGCTGGAGTAATCACATGATATTGAGTCTTCTATGAACTTTTTTCTTCTTACAGCATAAAATTATCATGCATGTTTCCTATCTAAGCAAATAATTTCTGTTTTTTCTGAAAAGTGTACGCCCGAAAAGAGACAGTATTGACATAATAATAACTGGGTTTTTTTCTGCATAACAAAACGGATCTGTAAAAAATGTACCAAAATTTCAAAATTTTAACATGCTGGAGGAGCTGTTTTCCATGAAAAATAAATATTTGGCTCTTGGAATATAACTGTACTATTATTCTCTCTCTCTCTCTCTCTCTCTCTCTCTCTCTATATATATATATATATATATATATATATATATATATATATATATAAATACCACACCTAATTGTTAAAATTTACAACAAAAAAATAAATAATGTGTCCATGTTACTCACCGTGTTGCTTAGAATATATATTCTAAAATTTGCAATGATCCATTCATTAGTTTAGGTGATTATTATTATTATATATATATTTGAAATTAACTGACCGGACACTATCAACACTTACTATTGGAGACAGAATGTCTGAGACCACATCACTCTGAAAAACACATTTAGTATCAGCAGATGTATAAATAACATTTCAAACTCCCATTTTAAAAAAAACCTTTCCAGGAAAATATCTGAAGAAAGCAAACCAAAGCTTGGTCCAATCCTGGGCTTCGGATGGCTGCTGGTCTAGCCACACTGAAGAATTGTGATACAGCAAAACAGTCTGTGGATGACTATATAAGCCACTCCCCTTCTCAGGTCAAGCCCTCTTAATAACTGATATCGCCTGCTACTGTTTTAGCATAATGCGAAACTTATAGCAGCCGACACTCGCTACATCACAAGCAGAAGCTAATTCTCACGATTCGAGATTTGAAATCCATTTCCTCCTGGCTTGTTCAATCCCAACCCAGCTCTCTATCACGTGACAGAGTGTATAAAAGGCGAAATCTGAAACTCTCAACCCTCTTTCAACCTGACCCTGCCTGGGAGCAGAGTTCGCCTGGTGCTTTGGCCCCAGGCAGAACGTAAGTACAAAAAGCTAGCTATGGCTCTCTTCAAACTTACATTTATTACCACGTGCTGTACCCTAACGAATATTCTTTGTCATGCTAAAGAACATACACCAACACACACACACACACACACACACACACACCTACTCTTTCTTACCATGAGACACTAACCCTTTTCCCTGTCTCTACTATCGGACGCACGCTCCTACATACATAAACACACTAAAGTCGTTGCCCTTTCTTTCTCCTTTAACCGGCTTCCTTTGTACCAACAGCTACTAACTATAAACACATGTAAACGGAACTGATCTATTCTCTACTTCAACCAGCCGGCATGATATTAATTCTATCTTTACACAAGAACACTTCAACCTACTAACCTGTTTCTCTCTTGTACTCTTCTACTAAACACCACTAACGAAAATGACAAATAAAGTTGTTTATTAATATAGAATGAAAAACCATTGCGTTGTCCCCATTTCTATAAACTCCTTCTGAATAAACAAATTGACCGCCACTCCCACAGTGCTCTATGTTTTCATAAAACATTGTTAGATGGTGCCTGTCCCAGTGGCCTGACTGATGGAGCTACTGAGTATCAACTGATGATTGTTAGTTCGATCCTGTGCTTTTGATGGATGCTAGCATAGCTACACTCACTGAAGAGCTGTGACACAGTGAAACAGTTTGTCTGTAGATGTCTATATATATATATATATATATATATATATATATATACCTAATCTCTTAGAGAGAGAGATATAGAAGTAGATCCATAAACCGATGTGGTAAGCAATAGTTTGCTTCGATTTATTTATTTATTTATTTTAAAAAACTTTTTATCTTTCAGTTGTTCCCACCGAAATCTGAACGGTTTGCTCGTTCTGTCCACCATGAATGCCTTTGATGCTCGCCATCATGAACGAATAAGAATCCTATCAACATGTCGAATGGCTGTACTGATTTTTTTTTTAGCTGTGATGACTCCTTTAAATTTCGCCGCCACAAATGGAAACAACGCATCCACGACCAATGAGATTGTGCAGTTAACAAGCCAGAAAAATGAAGACAGCTCAACAATAACCGAAAGTTACACTTCTCCAAACAACCAGGATTTGATGTCACATTTAAGATTCTCGTCCAAAGTTACTGTTCCAGAATCCCTTGTGACAACATCGACAACCCAAAATAAACCAACAACAGAGCCTCGTATTGACATCTTCAAGTCTCATTTTCATCACGTCGGCGTTCTGCTCTACATTGCCATTACCACATTCATTTCTGCTTTACTTGTTCTTGGTAAGTTTTCTCAGTGTGTCTCCATTGAATTCGCTTTATATAAAACATCATTTTATAAATTCCGGGCCAAACTAATGAAACAACAACTTTTAGGTAAATTTCGACTTTATTTAATTAATTGGAATTCATTATTGAGATGAGTAATTTGTATTATTTATTCCTTTATTTATGTTTGCCACCTGACGAAGGCCAAAGGAATAGTTGACCGAAACGTTATGAAACAACAGCTAAAAGATGAGGATAATAGTCCGCAATAAATAAATTAATAATTCGACTTTAGTCATCAACATAGTTCTCTTCTAGGGTGATATATTAAGTCCAACTAGCAACCCCCTCTCTTTCCCAGGAGCATTCTTTTGAGGTATGCAAACAACCAGTAATTGTTGTAGTCATATATATGTAGAATATATGGGCAAATAGCTCCACTGTCTTCTGGATGTCTTGGTAAAAGCAAAGGCTGAGGGAGTAAATCCTGCAACTGCAGTGACTCCAACAATATTGGCTTGCCTTTCTGTTGGAGATAATGCTCGGGAGAAAATTAAGCTGTATAAGATTGGCTTGCCTTTCTGTTGGACTTTGTCTGCAATGCCGAGAGAGGGACCCTGGTAACTGGGAAAACCTAGGTCTTCTTATCACCCGCCCAGTCCTGCATCTGGATAGCCAATTCCAGTTTCGAAATGGTTAGACACAGCAGATGCAGAATCCCATTGTCTTATTAGACAGAAGGTTGCCATCAAATATGGAGAATACGGTGGGTGTGGAAGCAATTCAAAGTGCAATTCATATAGTTTTACTATCATTATAATCAACTTGTGACATGGTGCATTGTCTTGGTGTAAGAGTATTTTTTTCTTCATTTGTGGCCATATTTTTTTGCACTTTCTTCTTTCAAATGCACCAATAGTGCCATATAATATTCACTACTGATTGTTCTTCGTTTTCTCAAAACAAAATATCTTGCACATCTCAAAATATGGAGGTCAAAATCTGGCGTTCTGCGTTTTGTTTGTAAAATGCCCTAAAACATTGATGTTATTGTTTTTTCCCCTTTCCCTTTGCTAAACTCAATCATGTTCTGCAAAGCCAAAAACAAAAACAACAATTTTCCTCTACAAAACAATCAAACCAAACACTATGAATAAATATTTGAAGCCTAAACTTTTTTCAGAATTACTGAATTATCATTAAATAACATGAAAGCGTTGATGTGCCATGAAACAAAACAAACACCATGAATAAATATTTAAGAAAGAATTCGACCCATAATTTTTTTTTTTCCAAATTACTGGATTCGGCATTAAATAACATGAAAAGGGTCGATATGCCATAAAACAAAAACAATGAAACCAAACAAGATTAAAGCGTAAGCTGAAAACTGATTCTAATAAACTTAGATTAGAAGAAACTATAATTTGTAGAACCAGCTTTTAAAGTGTAATTTTTGGGAATGGGACGTTTCAGCGAGCCATTTCGGCTTGGCTGATTCAGCTCAGTTGATTCGACAGTGTGGCCAATTCTACAGAGGCACAATTTGGCGTTGACTATTTTAGTCACATTTTTATAAAGATTTATAACTTTTTTTTTTAAATTAAGAAAAACGATATGAAAATATATCAGTTTAACTTTTTTAAACTTTTTTTAAAGTTTTTTTTAAGAAAAATCATGTTTTTGCAAAACTCTTTGGTTAATTATTTTTTTTATTTTCTAATTAATTTTTTAAGGATTAAAAACTTAAAAAATGTTATTAGTTTTTTTTTTAAATTAGGAAAAACGATATGAAAATATAATCTTGTTGTTGACAACTGAGTATTGTCTGTTTTTGTGTTGTGCTTTAAATAAACACGGTCATTTTTAAGTTCGTTTTTTTTTTAAATTAAGAGAAACAATATGAAAATATAATCTCGTTGTTGGGGGGAATTTTTTACACCCCTAACAGAAAACTGCGAATAAAATATAAAAAATTCGTAATTTCTCTTTTTAAAGGAGGTTGTTTATTTTCTGTATGGAATATACTTCCAAAATAAACTATTAAAGTTGTTTGAAAAATAATAGAAATATTATTTTTTATTTTTTTAAAAACAGTGTTTACAAAAGTATTTACTGCGCGTTCAACTAGTCATTTTGTTTTAATTGAATTTTACAAGTGAATATTTTTTCAATTTTTAAACTTTAAAAATCTATCGAAATTTTTCTATTGGTTCAATTTTTACGATATTTTCAGGGTCAATGTGAAATTGTATGCTCTTTCCAATAAACTGAATATAATATTTTAGACAAACGTTATTTTGTAAATTCACCCCCCTCCATTTTGAAATGTCTATTAAAAATTAAATAATTCATGTACCAAAATGTTATATATCAAAAATTGAAGATAAAAGATCAATAAATAAAATATTCTAATTTAAAAAAAAAAAAAGAAAAGAAGTGTCTTTTTGGAAATCTACCTGTAAAGTCCAAAGTAGAAAACCTTTTTTGTTTTAAAACCATGTTGATTTTTTTTTAATGAAAGCTCATGTAATGCTTATATCGTCAAGTAAATACCGGACGCTGACAGCAATTTTTTCTATTTCATTCAATGTTTTCTTTTTTTTAGATATTTAAAAAAATCCAGTCGATAAAGTAGAAATAAGATATAATAATCAAAAACGCGTGTATTTCATTAAGAGAATTTTAAAAAAATCGGTCGACTGGATTTTTTGTTTAACGGGAAAAACTTATAAGTGAATCTGTGCTTTTTTTTAATACTAATTTTGGTTAACAGCACGCAATAAAAAAGAGACATTAATTATGTCACTTTGACGAATATATTTGATAAATTGCAAATTAGCAGCAGCGCTTTAACCTTATGGCGCAAAACGCGTTACGAAAATGCGATTTTCTATGACCCTCGCTTTAAAAAATCCTTTTATTTAAAAAATACATGGAATATAAAATATAAATATGGACAATTCTTATAAATGAAGAATTGAACCGCCATTGCTTAATTTTTTTTTACAGGTAAGTGATTTTTTGGCATTTATATATGCTTAAAGATTTTGGTACGATTTAAAATTTGTTGAATTTTGTGAAATCTTTGTTTAAAGAAAACCGATGAAAAAAAATTGTATTTTTTCGATTAAACCTTTCATTATTTTCAAATTTGGTCTTTCCTCATTTTCTCACCTCAGATTTAGATATCACAAATTGAAGATAAAAGATCAATAAATAAAATAATCTAATTTAAAACAAAAAAAAGAATACTTTTGTGCAAATTTACCTGTAAAGTCAAAAGTTTAAAACCACGTTGTTTTTTTTAAGTGGGACCTCATATTTTGAAAATATTGTCTAGTAAATACTAGCACTTACTATAATTTTTTTCTATTTCATTCAATATTGTTTTATTTTAGATATTTAAGAAAAATTCATTCCATAAAGAAGAAATAAAATGTTTTAAATCAAAAACTCATGTATTTTTTTAAGAGAATAAAAAAATCGACAATTTGTCGAGCGGTTTGTTTATAAAAGTAAACTTACTTATGAGTGAATGTGGTCATTTTTCAGGTACGGTGACCCATGTTGATTAACTTTTGTTGACTTCAAACACATGTCAGAAATAGAAAGGGGAGATTAATTATGGCGCTTTTAGGCCACCGTAGTTCTCAACTGGAAGAAAGGGAGACAAACGCGCCCTGTGACCATCTGATATGACAATTTAAAGTCGCGGTATTTTTTAATCCTTGCTTAAAAAAAATTATTTATTTAAAAAATCCATGGAATATAAAATATAAATATGGATACATTCTTAACAATGAAGAATGAAAGTAGCTATTGATTAGTATTTTTTATAGGTAAGTGATTTTTTGGAATTTATATATATATTTATTATATTCGAAGTAAGTTAAAATTCGTTGATTTTCTTGAAATCTTTTAAATAAAACGATTAAAAAAAACATATTGCGTATTTTGCTATTAAATCTGTTATTATTTTAAAATTTGGTCTTTGCTCCTTTTATTGAAAAAAAAATTAGGGTTTAAATTATATTTTTCAAGTAGTTATAAGCTTCGAAAATAGTAAGTCTAATTATTCAAATTTTTATCACGCAATTTTTAATGGCGACTTCTGACACTGCTAAAGATTCGTCTGGTTTCGAATTTACCCTGTTTTATTTATATATCTTTTATGCTCAAAACGTGTTTTGTTTGTTAGTTTGCACAACACATCTAGGTCGGTTGAGTCGTGACCTTCGTAATATATATCATTAATATTATTTTTACTGAGGGGCGTGGTTGAGTGTAGTTGAAGTGAAGTAGAGAAAAAAACAAGATTTACCCTTTTCTAATTAAAAAAAAAGCCACTGTTGTTGTCTGAGAAACAAAGATGGTACTTCTACCTGAAAGACTACTTAAAAATGTAAAAATAATTGTGGATAATTCTGTTTTTTTTTTTTGTTTTTTGTTTTTTCAGGCTATCACCATTGTCATACATTAACCCTTTACATACCCGAATCTTGGTAAGTACTAGTGTTATCACCCTCCCTACCAAAAAATAAAAATGGTTTAATTTCATTTCTGAACACTGAAAACAATTTGTTTTTTAGAAGAAAGGCGTTAATAGCATAAAACCTTTTTGCTGCAGAAATCCACTCAAAATGTTCTTAACTTTAACTGAGGAAAACGGATTTTATTTCACGGCTTTGAAAAAAAAAACTACTCCTTGTGCTGTAACAAGTGGATAAGCAACCACTGACTGCCCAATATTTGCCAAACCATACCGATTCTTTTTTATCAAATCAAATTTTATCGCAAATTTTTTTAAATATTTCATCAAATATATATTTACAGCTTTATAGAAATAAAAACCAATAATAATGATGATGATGATGATGATGATGATGATGATGATGATGATAGCGGCCAGTAGTGTAGCATCAGATTTTGCCACCCGGGGCGGTCATAAAATCCCCCCCCCCACTGGCATATAATTACCTGTTTCTCCCCCCATCCACTGGCATATAATTACCTGTTTTGCCCGCCCCTGCTGGCATATAATTACATGTTTTGCGCCCACCCACCCCTGCTGGCATATGACAACCTGTTAAAACCTTCAACATTCCAAAATGCCCTCAAAATATTTATTTTCATTGAACTAATGTTTACACAATTCCCTTCAGATTAATGTTTACATAATTCCCCCTTTTTTAAATTTTAATTTAATTTGACAATTTCTTTTCAACAATTTGAATAATAATAAGTATGTAAACATTAATTTGAAGGGAATTATGTAAACGTTAATAGGAAACAAAAGAAACCAAATATATTTTCCAAACAAAAAACATATAATTCAAATTATAAAAAAAATGTTTAATTAAATGAACTGGCTACACAAATAAATATAATAATACATTTAAATGAGAAAATTTTGACACCTGAAAATGTTATGAAATGATAACATCATTTTTATTTACTTTTTTGTTGTTAAAGTCCGAATTTTCGCCAAAATAACATGGATGTATCAAAGAGAGGATAGTCCGATGTAGTTTTCTTTTCTTTTTCGTCATAATGTTATTATTAAGAGGTCGAGCCTCCTAAAGAGGAAAAAACATTTTTTTGAAATCCGTATGTGTAATCGCTTGGTTTAAGCGCGAAATTTAAGAAATTTGTTGTTGTTAATAATGTTTCAATCCTTTTAAAAATAGTTTTAATTTTTTTAAATAAATGTATTTATGAATTGAAAATAAGGCTATAAATTTATTTTTTGTGAGAGAACTATCGCAAGGCATCAAGACGGTTGAAAATTTACAAACATACTTTTCGCACTTTTTTTCGGCAAAGTTATCAATAACTCTATCAAAATTCACTCTATCGACAAGTTCCCTCTCTATGAAGAGGGTTGCAAAGTCTGTAACCCTTGTCCGGCTCATTTTTGATCGAAGGTAGTTTTTTATGAGCTTCAGTTTCGAGAAAGAGTGCTCACAGCTGGCAACGCTAATAGCTCGGGTAAGGAAAATGTGCAGCAAGATCACAATATTAGGGACGCAATCCCCAAGGTGGTTTCTCTGTATAAAGTTCAAAAGTTCAAAAGGTCCATTGATTTTGTCTTTTCCTGAAGCTTTCACAAAATACTGTAATCTCTTCCTTTCAGCAAAGAATTTATCTTTTTCTATATCTTCGTTAACTTCACCAAGCTGACAATCATAATTATCATCAAGCAGATTTGCAAGATTGTGAACTTGTTGAAATCTGTAAGATATTTCTTCAGTCAACCTGTCTATGACGGACAGCATTTCCCGTCTCAACTCAGTATCAAATCTCAGTGTTGCATTAGTCAATCGTTCACCACCTATTCGTTTCTTTTTACGGATACGATGTTCCATGCTTATCCCCATTTCAGAGCAGAGTTTTTTTTACTCGTCTATTGCAGTGTCTACCATCTTTTCTCTATTCTGAAGAGCAATCTCTCAACGCCGTCAGCCTGAAAGAACTTTGTTGCAGATCCAGCCCCTTTTCTTGAAGATACTTCTGAGCATCATTGATTTCTGGAAGAATAATTTTCCAAAGACTCAGAAATAAAAGAACGGGCATGACAATACCGAGTTGAGAATTAAAGATGCAGATGATCTCCTTCTCCTGTGAGCTGTTCCAGGGCAATGACGACTTCCAATAATTTTTTTACCACATCATTCACATCTGCTCGACTACTCCATCTAGTTTCCATAGTCCACTTGATACTTAGACCGGTCAAATGAATCAAGACGTCCCAGCGATGTGTAGATGTAGAAAAGAACAAGAATAACCGGTCCAGTATGCCAAAAAAATGTAACAGAGTGAACCGCTACAGAAGTAGCATGTACACAAGCCAGATTTAATGAATGGTCAGTGCATGGCAACAATAGAGCTTTTGGGTTGATTTTGGAGATTCGTTTCTGCACACCCGATCGGTGGCCTGCCATAATAGCAGCGTTGTCAAATGCCTGGCCAATACAGTCACCAATCTGAATCCTATCGTTCTCCAGTTCTCTCAAAATCAGTTTAGAAATGTCCTCCGTGCTTTTGTCTTTTGTCTCGATGAAGCAGAGAAATGACCCCTCCACTGTCACTTTATTTTCGTCCATTTTTACGTAGCGCAACACCTCACTCATCTGGTCGTTGTGAGATACATCAGGAGTGCTATCAAAAACTGTGCAAAAATATTTGCTTTTCTTGATCTGATCGATGATCTTCTTTCTCATCTGTTTTGCCAAAATGCTCACAAATTCATTTGGAATTTCTGGTGACAAATAAAAGGTAACGATTTTCTTTCCCAGGTTAACTTTCACCAAATGTTCACGGAGCACAGGGTCATACTTGGCCAATAAATTTACCAATTCTAAAAAATTCCCTTTGGTTTCTTGATCTCTTTCATCATTATGGGTGTCTTCCCGGTGACCCCATAGTGTCAGATTCTGCTTGGTAAGAAACCAGATGATGTTCAGCAATCTAGCTAGAATTTCCCACCACTTCTTAGTTTCCTTCTCAATAAGATGTTGCTCTACTTTGTCAACTAACTTTCCTTCAGCAAGTCGGATCTCTAGATGAGAAACGCTTGAGTATGAGATGTGCTAGCTTCATGGTCATATACTTTGGGGCTTAACTTTTACTAATTCGTAAAATCCACATCAGCAGAAAAACTCAACGGTCCAGCTGAAAATAGTCTGCAGCAGAAGCAAAATAAGGCTTCCCTGAAAGGAGAATACACCATCCATATTCTCAACCCCCCCCCCCCCCGTTGCACAATTCCCGATAGAACCATTTTTTAGTTAGCTTTCTAACGTTGCTTTTTGCTTTTGTTCCTGGTCGGACTACTTTCTTGAATCCACGATCAAGGTGTTGCACAGTGGCAGATCCCTGCCGAACAAGTATAGCGCGAATTTTACGATTAATCTCAACTGGCCATAAACCAACATCTGTTAAATCGGTTGCAGTGTATGTTTTCACGCCAACTAGTGATTGCCTTTCCAATTCTTCAACTTCAGGTGTATCATCATCATCGACAGTTTTTGATGTATCAACGTTGTCAATGTCGACTTCATAAGTAACAGTATCAACGTTAATCATATCAACTTCATCTTCGGTTTCAGCATGATTTTTTACTTTCGTTTCGGCCATTTCGGCTATAGAAGTCTTTTCCATGAATTTCAAGAGTCTTTATTCTTTTTTGCTTCCTCTTCTTTTGTTTTTCGCTTTTTACGGAATGCCACACACTTTTCCTTCGTTCTCTTCATTATGGTACCTTCTTTGAAAATTCACGCAAATATTCTGAGAAAATTTTCAAATTCTCTTTTTAAAAATAGTACGCCATTTCTCTGCATAAGCAACTTATTGTATTGTTCCGTACTAGTACCACAAAAGGTGAAATATCCCCCCCCCCAATCATTTTTCTGAGATACCTAACCCTAAATATATATATATATATACATAGATAGAGAGAGACATCCGTCACTACTGCCCTCCATAAAACAAAAAAATTACGGGGAAAGAGTTTTTCATTTTATTTTTTATTTTAAATGTTATATATGTTTTTGAACACTTTTCCATTCTGTTGAGTACTTTATTTTCTATTTTTGAGCGGTTCAGTTTTCAAACATGTGGGCGAAAATAAATTTGAAAACGAAGCTCCTCGCTCCTACCTCACGAAAATGGAAAGGGATGCATATTTCGCCTTTTTGAATTCTTACGGCTCTTAAAAAGTTAATATTTAAGATGAAATAAAGAGCGTTTAAAACTTTTTCAAAAACAAATAAATGATTCATTTATTTGTTGTATATTTGATTTTTTTACCACTTTTTTAAATCTCTCTGTATTGTAAAGCAAACTCAAAAAAAAAAAAAAGTTAAAATAATAATTAAATACTTTTCAAAGTATTTCCTTATTTAAGAAAATGTTATAGAAAAATACAAGGAATGAGCAACTGGTTCTATAAGAAAATAAAGCTGTGTACGCATTATAAATGTTTCTTTTCTGTGTCTTGTCTTACGTTATACATTACTACATTAGGGGTCATTTCGAGTTAAAAGTTTATTTACTGCGCTCATCTGGACTAGAGAAAATCATGATTTAAATGTGTATGTGTCGTCTAAATAACTAACGATAATTCTCTGATATGGCCGGCCAGACGGGTGATCAAAAAGTCAGATCGAGCGTACCGCGTACCGGAAAACGAAATGAGACAAAAAAAAAAAAAAAAAAAACACGGCAAAAAAAAAAATTATCCACCAAGAAAATAAAACATAAATTAATCTGAAAAGCGCAAAGTTCAAACCAAAAAAAAAAAAAGGCCAATTGTCAATTTGATCTCATTTCGTTTTCTGGTACGCTCGATCTGACTTTTTGATCACCGCGTCTGGTCGGCCATATCAGAGAATTATCGTTAGTTATTTAGACGACACATACACATTTAAATCATGATTTTCTCCAGTCCAGATGAGTGCAGTAAATAAACTTTTAACTCGAAATGACCCCTAATGTACGACCGCTTTCAATGGATTTTACCCAATCTTATACGCAAGATGACAGCCGCGAATAATGGATGCAAAATATGGAACTAAACGCAAATTTCAATGAAACGAAATTAGCGAGCCGACTGTACAGTGTACAGTCAAGCAAGAAAAAAAAATTACATCAAAAACTCGATTGCGGAAAACAAAAACTTATAAATCTTTTTTTTTTTTTTTACATGAAGGTCACCACTTATTAAGGCCCAGGAACCACTCGGGGATAAGGGTTATTTTGTGTACAGTAACCAATGGGATAGTGTTGCAGTATTCATTAGTATTGGAGATGTGATAAAGCGTCATTACTTAGAGGGGGCGGTTCATCAGGAATTTGTTTATGTTGGACTTGAAGACATCGATGTTGAAGGCAGGAGGAAAACAGGCAAGCGGTAGAGAGTTCCACAGGCGTACAGTTCTAAGAAAGAAGATTTGTTCATGGAATCTATGTTTTGATTTAGGCACAGATAAAGAGTGGGGAAAATTTTTGACATTGGTTTCAGCTAGACGGGTGTTTATCGTGAAAGATTGGCGAGGGGGGGGCAGAGATTGGAGCTCAGACGAGCACTTGCCATGGAAATAATGATAAAACAAAGATAGGCACGCAACGTCTCTTCTGTGGGAGAGAGGTTGCAGGGAAGAGAAAAGGGCATCCCCACTAAACCACAAGTCTATTTTGTACTCTGTCAAGGCAGAATAGGCTGTTTTTAGCAGCTCCTGTCCAGATGTGGCAGCAGTATTCCATCCTTGGACGTACTTGGCTTTTATATAGATAGATAATTGCATCAGTAGTGAGATATCTTCTGGAGCGGTAGAAGGATCCCACCATCTTTCCAGCGACCTTGGCAACAGACTTGATGTACATGTTCCATTTCAGATCAGGAGTAAAGGTCAAGCCC
Organism: Euprymna scolopes; assembly: GCF_053919585.1. Lineage (NCBI taxonomy): Eukaryota > Metazoa > Mollusca > Cephalopoda > Sepiida > Sepiolidae > Euprymna > Euprymna scolopes. The sequence continues at coordinate 78,193,385 of NC_136492.1, forward strand.
AGAAGCTTGTCAAAACATGGGGCCTCCCCAAGACGAGAGCCATCCATTTCAATTGATGCCAGATGGGGGATGAGAGCGTTGATGATGTAAAGATAGGATGTTGGTTTTAGATGCATTAAAGGTAACCAGCCACCTTTTCCCCAACTGTACCACGTGCTCGAGATCAGAGGAGAGAGAATCAGAGAAAACTTTGCAATTTATGGCCTTTGATGTGTTGCTGTAGATGGTCGTGTCATCAGCATAGATGTCAACGAATGATTTAAGTATGTGTTTTGGGAGATCATTGATGTAGATCAAGAAGAGAGTTGGGCCCAGGATTGACCCCTGAGGGACTCCAGCATAAATACTGTGGGCCTCTGATTTTTGTCCATCAATCACTACTTTTATGAGCCTATCAGAGAGAAATAATTTAATGATTGAGAAATCATTTCCAGTTATACCGTAGCTGGAAATCTTGTGAAGTAGGCCTTTATGCCATACCTTATCGAAGGCCTTTGATATGTCAAGAGCAATTGCCCTAGAAAGGAAGTCTTTGTCGAGAGATTTGCTAATCCTATGAGATATAACCGTTAGCACATCTGCTGTAGATCTAGCAGAATGGAAACCATATTGCATGTCACTAAGAAGGTTATTTCTGCTGAGGTGATTGACCACTTCTCTAGTTCTGGTTGAAGCTTTTTAACATTATAATTGGAATGCCGTCAGGGTCAGTTACTTTATTGGAATCAAGGTTCTTGATAAGCTTGGCGACCTCACGCACAGATACTTGTATGTTACCTAGCGTGTTCTGTGTTATAGGAGGAAATATGGGGAGTTGATGGCCTTCGTCGCATAGGGTAGAATTAGCTGCAAAGTTCTTGGCAAATAGTTTGGCCTTGTCTGATGCTGACGAGATGACCTCTGGTCCATTGATAATGGTTGGGATAGAACGCACGCTTCTGTTCAGGATCTTATTTGTTATTTGCCAAAACTGATGGGAACCAAGCCGCTGATCAGCTACGTTGGATTTGACAGACTGAGCATATAGCTTTCTTGCATTTTTTATTACTCTTTTACAGTGGTTGCTGGCGTTTCTGACAGCAGCTTTAGTCTCAGTGCATCTATTACGTTGGTAGCTATGGAAAAAGTGATTTCTGTGCCCGATGGCAGCAGCACATTCTGGGGAAAACCATGGCTGGCTGTTAAGTTTTTGTTGGAATTTTTTGGATGGTATGAATCGGTCTATGCCTACAATTAACCATTCGGTCAGGTCTGATACTATAGAGGACACATCCTTTTTAAACATGGAATGCAGAGGTAGATCAGATATAAATGTACGGAAGCTATTCCAGTCAGCCATGGAGTATCGTATACAGTACGGTGGAGAGGTACATCTGGGGACTTATTACATTTTATTTTTATCTTAACGGATACAACAGAGTGGTTGGAGGACCCTAGAGGAGATAGAACGGAACATGAAGATAGCTCAGGGGAAGTTGAGAGAAAAAGGTCTAGAAGGCTTGCATACTGACCGGTAGTATCAGGCACATGGGTGGGCTCGTGAACAATCTGAGTGAGGTCATAGGCAATGGCAAAATCATGACAGAACCTCCCCTCATCATCTGTCTTATTTTAGTGGGTCAGCCATTCCACGTTATGGACATTGAAGTCACTACAGATGTGAATGTTAGCCGAGGGATGTGCAGACAGGATGTGGTCTATTTTCTCAGATATACTCTTAAAGATAGTATCTCTGCTGTTGTGGGGCGATAGAGGGCAAATATAAATGCAGTGGTATAAGCAAGTGCAACCTGGAAGCACATATAAGGTAAATTAGGGTCTTCTCTGGAGATATCCCTGCCACATGGGAAGCCATCTTTAATGTAGGCACATATTCCATGCCCATGCCGATCTTGGGGGTCAGATTTAGATGTTAAGTTAGAGTATCCGTTAATTATGAACTCATCTAGGGAAATTGTCGACCCTATTCCAGTTCGCTAAGAAAGAATATGTCCGGTTTCATCTCCTGTAATTGGGTTTCAACCTCTGGAAGGTTGGAACGTAGACCTCTGACGTTGGAGTACGAGACATGGTAGTAGGGATCTACATTGGAAGATGGGGTCCTAGGTTACTCGATTTTTTGTTCTAGAGATATCTCATGACGAGGTTTTGGGATTTGTGGAACAGTTATATCTTTAATCTGACATCTCTTGCAATAGTCAAACACATTTCTGACATTAATGACTAGCAGACGGTCATGAACGCCCTTGAGGAAGTTTTGTTCAGTCTAACAAATAGCATCTTCTGCCAGCATTTATTGGCAACTCGTCGCTAACAAACAAAGGAAAACATGGATCAATATCTACAGTCTTTGAAACAACTCACCAAGACCTGTGATTTCCAGGCCGTGACGGCGATACAAGCAAGGGATGAGTACACCAGTCAGCCATGGAGTATCGGTATACAGTATGGTGGAGAGGTACATCTGGGGACTTATTACATTTCATTTTTATCTTAACTTATACAACAGAGTGGTCGGAGGATCCTAGAGGAGATAGAACGGAACATGAACATAGCTCAGAGGAAGTTGAGAGAAAAAGGTCTAGAAGGCTTGCATACTGACCGGTAGTATCGGGAACACAGGTGGGCTCGCGAAAAGCGTGTTTTAATTTTTACATATTCATTTTTAACTTGTTATGAATATGTTAATAATGAAATGAATTAACGAAGAAATATTTTTGTTTCAACTAGACTGTAGTCTCACATAATATTTTAATCAACAAAATATACTGCAAAAATTGAATTTCATGTTCTTTTCTCTACATAATTACCAAAACAAATCAATGAAATGAAAAATGAAACAAAAACAATGAAATGAAATTGTAATATATTGGACAGGATTACTTCCTTTACACTCCAATGACACTATTGATGCCCTTTATCACTAGAGGGCGTAACAATCTTTTACGAGGCATTTTGTAAATAAAGCAAGCGTTGAACGGCCATTTTGTTTTGGCTCGTGCTAACAGCTCATTCATCTATAATGTTAATTTTGTCTTGGGCATTTTTATTCATGTGCAGTGCTCATGTTGATGCACTTTAATTGGCAACGAAGAACGAATAATGCGGAGGAGTAACAAGACAATTTAAAAATAAAAGTGGTGAACACCCACAACCCAACGAACCAGTAAAAGTTGCTGAAGAACGGATAAAAATGGCGTTGCTAGGTACAATTCAAGAATAGAATAGTATGGAAGAAGAATGGTTGCACTATATTGAGAGAGTAAAGTTTTTTTACTGCCAATGATGCGTTGAATGAAGGTAAGAAGCGTACTATATTTTTGTCAGTTATTGGGGCAAAACATTATGCTATTCTCAGGAGTTTAGCCGAAAACAGGCCTGAGGAGAAAACATTTGAAGAACTGTCTATTCTGATGGAGAGACACACCAGGCCGGTCCCCAACGAGATACATGAACGTTTCTTATTCAACGCGAGGGACAAATGAGAAGGCAAGTCCATCAGTGAATATGCGGCCACACCGAGAAAAATGTCGGAGCATTGCAACTTCGAAAAAAAAGTAAATGAACACATACGTGATCGTTTGGCTGTGGGAGTGAAAGATGAGAAGATACAGGGGCGCTTGCTTGGCGAAAGGATGCTAACTTTGGACAAGGCCATTGAAATAGCAGTGTCCATGGAATCTGCAAGGAAATATTCCAAGTTGAGAAAAAGAGAGAAAGAGAAAATCAATCTTGGCCATGGAGATAGAAAACGTGTAAGGTGTACATAATGTCTGTTGACTATTGTCCCACGCAGTAGCAGGGGCGAATGGTGCGTTGACCGCTCAGCTCGAGAGCTAAGTCGAAAAGGGAAGGAAACAGCTTGTCTCTTGCTTTTATAGTTGTTTCCGGTGTTCTTTGTGCATGTGTGGATTTCCTTTAAAGAGGAAGTGACGTTGCCCATGTGTGCATACGTGTGCACATATGTGTGCATACATGTGTGTGTATGCACGTGAATGTGAGTGTACGTGAACGTGAATATATATGTATGTGTGTGTACGTGTGCGCATATGCTTGTGTGCGCGTATGTATATGACAAAAAATATGGCTTCAGATGTGAAACTAGAAAGGGCTCGCACAGAAAGGACGATGAAATTCAATTTTTACTGTATCTTTTGTTTACTGAAATGTTATGTGCAACTTACAGTCTAGTTGAAACAAAAAAAACTATCTTCGTCAATTCATTTCATTATTAACATATTCATAACAAGTACAGAGTAGTTAAAACTTAAGACGCTTATTATTAGTTGTTGCTATCAGCTGTCAGGTTGTTGTTTTGTTTTCCTTGCTAGGTTGGACTCGCTAATTTCGTTTCGCTAAAATTTGCGTTCGTTCCATTTTTTGAATGCCGGAAGATTATTCCACGGAAAATTGGTATTTTATTGAATAAATATCGATTGAAAATACATTTTATGACCGTTCTTGAAGGATATATTGTCTTTAAAAAGAGACTAGCCCCTCCCATAAATTTTATTTCTTTTACTTACCTAGCTGGATAATTTTTTAGTGTTTTACTGGTTAAACTGAAAAGACGCTTTTCCAATTTTGATGGGGGCTTCTCGAGTCAGTATGGATGTTATAAAGTACAGGTTGGCTGTAGAGTGTTATTTGAACTTTTACAAACATTGTAAAGAATATATTTTATTATTTTTCAATAATCTATTTTATTATCAATGTTTTAAAAGTTTTTTGTGTTTGTTTTACAATCTAAAGAGATTCGAAAAGGTGCAAAAAAAAAACGAAAAAAAAAAAACAATAAATATATAATAAATAAATGTTGCCAAAGGCAAGATAAGTTACTCGTCTACCTCGCCAGATAAGTTTTTAGTAGTGTTATACTACTTAATGTAAAATGTTTATTGAGCTGGAAAAACCCGTAGTCTCAAGCGGTACAAGAACAAGAAAAAATAGCCACGTAAAAAATACATGGAATTCACAATGTTTTGTTGTTCTCGTGTACTGCTCGGGACTATGTGTTTTTCGAACCGAATAAACCTATTACATTAAGTACAAACACTATAACTTATCCAGCTATGTAGAAGAGTAACTGGCAGGATTATAGTTTAGGTGGCGATTAACCTCGAACCCAAAACAACCCAAACTAAAAACGAATTCACTGGTTTGTGTCCATGGAAACAGTTACCATATCATTCAGTTTTCGAAATTAAACAATATAAACAGAATTTTTTTCTTTTGTTTTAAACAATATTCTAATTTTTTTTTTAATATTGACCTATTTTAATATCAATCTTTTTTTGTTGTTTAAAATGTATTGCTAAAAGGCAATAATATTAATTTAAAATTCAATTTTAGTGATATTTGTTTACTCCATTGACGTTGCGCATGGGTGTATCGCAATATTTTTTTAATGGTATTTTGAATTTAAATTCTATTTTAGTGATAAAAAACCGCTGGAAATGAAAAAAAAAACATAAACAGATTTTTTTTAATAAAAAACGAAACAATTTTTATTTACATTGTAAACATATAGAAATAGAACATTTTTATAATTTAAAAAATTTTAAACAATACGAACAGAATTGTTCTGGTACTTTTGCAAAATTTGTGGGGTGTATTACTAGCAGTGTTAGAAAACGCCATTAAAATACGTGATAAAAAATTGAATAATTCGACCGCCTATCTTTCGAAGCTTATAACTACTTGAAAAATGTAATTCAACCCCTAATTTTTTTTCAATTAAAGGAGCAAAGACCAATTAAAAAAAAAAAAAAAAACAGGTTTAATAGCAAATTATGCGATATTTGTTTTTTTTAAATTGGTTTTCTTTAAAAAAAAAGATTTAAAGAAAATCAACGAATTTTAACTTGCTTCGATAAAATATATGTATATATAAATTCCAAAAAAAATCACTTACCTATAAAAAATACTATTCAATGGGTACTTCCATTCTTCATTATTAAGAATTTATCCATATTTATATTTTATATTCCATGTCCTTTTTAAATAAAATATTTTTTTAAGCGAGTATTAAAAAATATCGCGACTTCAGCTTGTCACAAATCGAAAAAAGAAGAGATAACCGTCTCCCTTTCTTAGAGTTATCAACTATGGTGGCCTGTAAGTGACAGAATTAATGTCTCTTTCTATTGCTGACTGTAAACAAAAGGTAGTAAATGTAGGCCATCGTAGTTAAAAAATAGTTACATTTCACTTATCAGTTTTTGCCGATAAAAAGAAAAAAACAGTCGAGCGATTTTTGATTTTTTTTATTCTCTTAAAGAAATACATGAGTTTTTGATTTAATATATTTTATTTCTTCTTTATGGAGTGAATTTTCTTCTTTTTTTTTGATATCTAAAAAAACATGGAGTGAAATAGAAATAATTGTTGTAATTAAACGAAACTTTCTGTGCAATATAACAAGATTATAAGGTTTCACTTAAAAAAAATTCAACGCGGTAAAAAAAAGGTTTTAAACTTTGGACTTTATAGGTAAATTTGCAAATAACTTCTTTTTTTTGTTGTTTTAAATTAGCTTATTTTATTTATTGATCATTTATCTTCAATTTGTGATATATAAATCTGAGATGAGAAAATTACTTTCACTTTAATAGACATTTCAAAATTGGGGGGTGGTTAAGAAAAAAAAACCTTTGTATAGAATATTATATTCGGTTTATTGGAGAGAGCATAAAATTTCACATTGAACCTGAAAATATCGTGAAAATTGAATCAATAGAAAAATTTGGATAGAATTTTAAAGTGAAAAAATTGAAAAAAATTTAACTTGTAAAATTCAATTGATTTCATTACGTAAACAAAATGGCTGCATGAACGCGTGCAGGCACTTTGTAAACACTGTTTTTTTTTAAATTAAAAATAATATTTCTATTATTTTTTAAACGACTTTAATAGTTCATTTTGGAAGGATATTCCATAAAGAAAATATGGTGCAAGTCTATGAATGGTCCACAAGTAATCTTTTTTACTATAAAAATCTGAAAAAAATCTTTATAATGTACGCACTTGTCACTGCCTGAAAATGTCATATTCCAAAAATCACGTAAATCGATCAAGTAGTTTTTTTTTATTTAAGAAAATCAAATATTATGAGACATTTTATCAAAGAAAAACTTCATGCCATCTTGTTTTTGAATGATACACTGCTAGCGACACCTATTGGGAATGTTTGGAATATAAGATCGGCAAGGTGCAGACAATCGACTTTCCACGCTATAGAAAAAAAACTTGGATAATTAAGACATTTATAAGTTTTTGAGGATGTTGAAAACGAAAATAACGTTTAAAATTCCAGCAAACGAGTAGTTTCCAAGATATGAAGAAATGTTAGTTTAAAGAAAGTGGGGATCACTTTTCTATAATAATTTAACGCATAATGATCACCCCCTTTATGGCCACCACTAGTGTAAAACTTGAATTTACGCCGCTGAAATACACATTTGCTGAATTTTTGTTGGAGTAGCGTCATCGTGTGGGTGCTCAATTTACGTAAAATTCTTCATATCTTATTAGTATTTGAGGTGTAGCACTTAGTTCCTATTTAAAATTATATCCCCTGATATAACGATCATAAAATCTGTTTACAGTCGATTTTTATTCCGTACTTGCTTAATGTTTCTACAATTCAAATTTGAACGCCATCTTAGACCCCAAGATAGATAAGGTAGGAGGCGATGCTAGAGGATCGGAGAAGTGCGAGTCCAGCCTAGCTGATCTGATGGCTAGATGCGGTCTGGTTAACAGGTTTCAAGTCAAGCATCCGGGGCGGAAGATATGGACGTGGACCAATAGCGTTTCCTCCTATACAAACACTTACTTGGACAGGATGTTAGTTAGGAGAGGTGAAGTAGACTTCTTATCTTGTCTCACATTCACTTGGCTAGGCCAGACAGACCATAAACTAGTGATGGTCCGGCTGAAGCTAGGAAATAGACCTAAGTTAGTGGCTCACTGGAAGTTAAACACCACCCTTCTGGAGATACAAGACTTCCAAGAGAAGCTAATAGAATTAATTCAAAAAGCACTCGTGAGGGCGGTTACCAGGAGTAAGTGGTGGGTAGGTCTAAAAGCCAAAATTAGAACCTTCTCTGTCAAGTATGCCCAGCATCTCGCACTAGATAAGGCCAAGATGAAGAAGAAGCTAGTGCAGAAACTAGCCCGGGCTACGGGGGAGGTTGATAGGGTTAGTCAGGAACTAGCTAAGCAGGACCTGTGTGAGAATAGCAAGCATTATGAAGGTCAAGTAGTCAGAGCTACGCTTAGAAAGATAGGCAATGAAGCAATCAACTCCAACACTGACATGCATGGTGAAATTTCTAGGCATGGCTCGGACAAGTACATTGCAAAGGTAAGACATCTGGATAGATGCACCCTAGAATCGACTCGGGAGATCTGTGAGAGGTTTCGAGAACATTTCGAGGAGAGTTTTACACAGCAGCCCGATCTTCCGGTCCTTGAGTTTAGCAATTATTTGGCTGACTCTCCCCACTTCAAGACGGCTAAAACAGCTAGAGCGGCTAGCTGCAAGCGCCAGGTGACAGAGCGGGAGATTTTTACTGTGCTGAAGCAGGTCAGCTGTGACAGATCATTCAAGTTGTTTTTGAAGGATTTCAGTTATTTTTTTAAGCATTCAAGTCATTCTTAAGGTCATTCAATTCATCCTTAAGTTCATTAAAGTCATTCTAAGTCATTTATTTTTTTAAGTCATTTCAGCCCATTTTTTGGTCATTTTAGTTTATGTTTAAGAATTTCATGTCAATCCTACATTCACGCATTTATTCATCACACGAGAGCATGCGACTAATGGCTATCGGCCTTGTTTCCAAACGTTTCTGTATAAAATTTAAGATATTTTGTTAGCTTTTATTTATTTTTATTCATTTTTTCTATTTTTTATTTTTACCCTCTCTAAATCCCGCCCCCTGATATGGGCCGCTCGTAAAATAGGGACACACTTTTCTGATACTGATATCTCCAAAAGTTCCAATTTTCTACAACCTTTTCAGTAAAAAAATTCTTTTATTTACTTTTTCTATTTTGTATTTTATCCCTCTCAAAAGATGTGTGCCGCTCATAAAATAGGGACACATTTTTCTGATTCCGATATCTCTAAAAGTCCCGATGTTTTACAACCATTTCGGTATAAAATTTAAGATTTTTTGTTAGCTTTCATTTATTTTTAAAATTGTTTTTTTACACTCTCAAAATGCCATCCCCTGGCATATGCCACCCGGGGCAGACCCCCCCCCCCGTTGCTACGCCACTGATGACGACGATGATAATAATGATGTTGATGATTACAAGAAATGACTATTAAATTGAATTACACAGCAGAAGGGTTTAAACTGAGGTTTTACTTGAATCTTATATATAAAGTAAAATAAGATTCTCTGGAAGTTAACACCATAGATCAGTACACACGAGCGGAGTCACATGAATGAAATTGTGGTGAATCATTCAAGTTGGGCATGAGATATCTTGAATTAATCTAGTTTCCCAAGCAACACTGGGACACTGGTCAGCTAGTCTTATAACTATATATATAAAGTAGTAGTAGTAGTAGTAGTGTGACCACTGGACTGATTATGACCAAACATTACATAATGATAGTCTCAAGGTTAAAGGTTAAGGTTATATTTGCTGCGGCTCTTTATGAACTCCCCCACCTAGGGATGGTGCATACCAAGTTGGGATTCGTCACTATCCCGGTGGCCGCCACCATGGCGCCGGCTAACTTTCTTTGCTATATCTTTGATAAAAATGTGTTTGTGATACTAGACAAATGTTAACCATTGTGATTCTTTGCAATTGTTTCAATTTTTATGTGTAACAATATAAGTTTGATATGACTTACATGATATAAAGTTCATAGTTGGATTTCAGTCACTTCATTTTTAAACATCTTAAGCAATAGTTGCTCTTATAAATCCACTTACTGCAGCATGCAGCAAAGGCCCGCACAAAGGACGGGTATACTAGCATAATAGGCTAATAAACAAAACTGCTTACAATTTTTTCTTTCTGCATTCGTTATCACCAACTATTGGTTCGTGTTCTGAAAAGCAACTTTATTTTTATTTCTAATTTTTTTTTATTATTATTATTATTTTAAGACATTTAGTCCAACCACCGGTTTCTGTTTTGTTGCCTGCGATTGAATGAGGATTAATGAATGTTTCACCCTCCCATATTTTATTGTCACCGAAATCGGGGAAATTGCTCATTTTTCAATTAAATTGATTAATTACCTACTCTAGTTGCAGACCCATTGCGGTACACCAGAAGGAAGCTTTGCATGCCTTCTCACAGTGAATTAGTCTGCAATACATTATAGTTTACATTGCACTATAGAGAAATCTACTGTTGATTTAATGAAATTATTTTATATAATGGCTTGAATTAAAGTTTAAAATGCAAAAATCAACTATCATGATTCAATTGTGCTCTAAACAGAAACATTCATTCAGGCCCTACTGTTGATTTTATACACCGGACCCTTCCACTTGTGCGGTGATAAAATTTCTCAAATACACTTGCAATGTTAGGCTGTATAAAGGTGTTAACTTTGGTCGAAATCAAACTGTTCTTTCTTTCATCAGGTTTGATTGATTATCGATTTTTGATACTTATTGATGCATTCTGATACAAAACTTATTTAAGAACACTCCAGACACGTAAAATACATTTGTGTGAAGTTTTTTTTAAATTGGCCCACCGTTTCGTAGTTCACAGGGAACTCACTCACTCACTCACTCACTCACTCACTCACACACTCACACACAGACGCACACACAGACAAAGTGCTTTTATATATAAGTAGATAGATATATTTTAATATTTTTCTTCGTCATAATATTTACAGTATTTTAAATATTATGCTTGAATCATCATAATCGTCATCATCATCATTGGTTTAACATCTATTTTACATGCTGACATATGTTGTTTTTCAAACTACCATATCTCTGGCCAAGTGCTTATTTATCCCTCTTTCTCTCAAGTTTATTCTTATCATGTTCTTTTAGATTTTCCTTGGTTTTCCCCTGAACCTGCTACCTCCACTGTTCTACATCTATTAACCCAAAAATACTTATCCATTCTCTAAACTTTTGGCAGTCTCATAACTCTCTCTCTTCCCTTATTTTGTCCTTTAGTCCTCACATTCCATAAGCGATGTTTCTGATAAAAGAAAAAAAATTTCTGTTTTTCAGATTAAAATTTATCCATCTGATACTTATTGCTAGCTAGTTTTTAACCTTGAAGTAATATTATTTTTTTAGCTCCTTACATCAAGTTGCTTCATGCCTTGTTTGGGACAATTTCCATTGAAAAAAAAAAAAAAAGAAAAAAGTGGCCATATCATCAAAGACTGCTGCTCTACAACAGTCATTGAGGGCATACAATCAAAATTTGCCCTGGGTATCAGCTGATTACTCTGTATGCAACTGAGCATGCATGGGTTACAATAACTTGAGACTTTGAAATTTATAGACTTCAGAAAAATTTTTTATGAAAATCTGAAATCATCTAAAGATCCTTACTTATCTGGCACAGACCTTTGAGATAATATCGGAGTATGGTTCTGTTGGATTTCAAGAGGTTATTCTACCAGGTATTACCTCCTCCTTTGGGAGAGGGTTTGGTTTATTATTGGTATCGAGGCTCCACTACTGGCATTACCAATGGATTCGATGTAGGCAACTTTTGCAACATTCAGAGTGTGTCATTTTTTTGGAGGGGGGGGGCTAGATTCCCTACTATAAACTGAACTTATGTCTCACTTTGCTGCAGTAAGAAAATAAACGCATCAATTTTTGACTATGGTTAAAACAGTCTAGCAGCATTGTTTTTTTTTTCTTACATTAAATCAGCTTTATGACGGATAGTGAAATTTAGAATTGGTGCAAATATTGAAAATCCAATTGACTTTTTTTTTTTAACATTTCTAGCAAACTATTTTCTTTCATTCTTAAGTTATGTGTTTTCCTTGTTTTTTATGTTTTTTACATTCCAGTTTTTTGCTGTGCATTGGAATTATTGCAGGTTGCATCATTCGGTAAATAATATTTTTCTTTGTATTCCTTTTTATTTTATGAACACAACTCAAAAAATTATCTGCCCCTTCCTGATTTTTTTTTCTGATATATCTCATATTTTGATTATTGTTCGTTTTGATAAATATATATTGTGAAAATATTTATGCTAGAAAATAAACAAGGAATGTAATATCTTAATTTTTTTCTGTTGCAATATTTTTGATTTAATGTCAGGGTAGATAATAACATGCTGCCCACCTCAATATGATATGACACATGGTCAGAAAGTAGATATGTCCAGTCAGCGCCTCTAAAGGAGGAGCACTCCGGCCTAGCAAAACTTGCCTGGGCATTCCCATTAACATTCCCCATAGGGACACTTCATGCAGCAAGCAATAAATTTACTCCACCTAAAAGCCGGGTGGCAAGGCCTAGGAGGGTGGACCTCCTAGGTAATGCCCAGGTGGCAAACCTAAATCCGACTGGAACTGGTCCAGTTCCTGGCCTCGCACTGGTTGGGTTGATTGTCAAGAACGGATTCTTGATTTGTACTTTCTACCCAGCCTCCAAACAACCAAAGCAGCAGGGAAACCCATCCTCCAACATTAAAAATAATGAGAGGGTAGATATGTACTTGTTTCCCACCCAGGAAGATGTGACACAAGGTCGGAATGTGGGGTGTTTAAGCCAGCGCCCATAAAGGAAGGACACTCTGGTCTAACAAAAATTGCCTAAGCATCCCCGTCGGCATTCTGTTATGTAATGAGTGTTATTTTAAAAAGTACCAAATATGTGCATATGTTACGTTGTTCTTATTTAGATGGCGACTTATATATTTATTGTTGTTCATGTTAGTAAGAGTCTTAGAGTGATAGAGACAGTCTTAGGAGTTCATGTTGTTGAGTGTTCATATGTCTTAGAATGTTTATGTTTGTGGAGATAACATATTGGAGACATAAACAGGGTACATATAAAGAGAGAGACAGATCTGTATATATATAATAGACAGTGTACATGTTACTACAAGAGAACCAAGCCTGTAATTCAACTAGAAGAGATTTTTGAATATCTTGATAGATAGGCTGAGAGTGCGTTTGATATTTATGTTTTGACAGTTGTACATATAATATAAACACGTTATCTTTGTCATTGTAATGATGAACACACGAAGATGGCAGTTATGAAAAACATGATGATCATTTATTCTTCGACCGGTCGGAAATGATTTTGTATTTCAGAGATTCAAAGTTGTTACATGGCTATTTCTAAACCCTTCCGCTTCTAGAGGGAGCCTTGACTCTCACCGAGAATTGGTCTGAACCTCTCTGCTCCTCTGATCTGACTGATCTAACTCCCCTCTAACTAACTTCAAACTCTTTCCTATATTGAGAAATCACATGTATGTCTGGTAAACGTTACCACAACTCACGTGTCTCCAACATGCGCGATTTGCACGTTTTTGAAAGCATTTCTGACGACCAGGAAATTTCCCACTCTCTTTGTTGTTTTACAAAGGAATTTAACCTACTTGTCTAATTCTGTAACCCATATATTATTATGTATGTTTTCTAAGAATGTGAATAGTTTCCAGCCAAATTTGTATTTATTAAATATTTTAACAGAATCAACAATTTACTGGACATTCCATTTATAATAGCATTCTGTGTTTATTTTAACTTATGATTGGAATTCTCAATTCCAAGTCTAGCTTCGCAAGTTCGAATCCTTGACTATCCTATTTCAGTTTTACATTTAACTAATTCCCTATTTTTCTACTTACATAAAAAGGGGACAGCCCTTATCATGCAACAATTCTCCAGTAAGGACGCTTCAGGCAGCAAGCAATAAACTTGTCCCATCTGAAAGCTGGGTGGCAAGGACTGGGAGGGTGGACCTCCTAAGTAACACCCAGGTGGCGTACCTCAGTCCAACAGGTACTGGGTTAGTTCTTAGCCCTGCACCTGTTGGGCTGATTGTCAAGAACAGATCCTTGACTGAAACTTTATACCCAGTCTCCAAGCAATCGAAGCAGCAAGGAGACTCATCCTCCAACATAAAAAATAATGGGAAGGTATGAGTAAAGAAAATTGGAAGGTTCACTGATAGATTCTTGCAATAGGAACTGACCAATTAAAAAGAGCCATGTTCTGTTGATGTGCCTTTTTTTCGGTAGCTGAATTTTCTCCACATTAAAAACCGACCCTATGTCTAACTTTGCCCCCGTAGAGAGGCAAGTAAGTAGGAATAAGAGCAAATAATGGCAAATTATGTGAAAAAATATCCCATTCTTCTTTTTTGTAAAAAAAGAAAACTTTTATTTTTGTTTCTTTTTAGATTTACCAGTCTCGATTATTTTGTACCGGAAACGTTTTCACCTGACACGTTCTTCCTCGTTCTTTTACCTCCGTAAGTAATAAATTGCATTTTGCTTCATTCAGACAAACGTTAAAAAAAAAAAGAAAAAAAGTTGCAGGAACAAATAGGGTCCAAGTACCCCAGATTATAAGCAAAATGAAAGGAACATCTTCGAGTCTACAATCGTTTACTTTCAACACACTATAAACAAACAGATAATAAAACCAAGTTGTTTGGTTTTTTGATCTCTAGGTTTGTTTATTGAAAAGTTTTATAAATTAAAAGAAATGCACCCTACATTGAACAGAAATGAATATTTAATATATCTACTCCTTTTCTTAAAATAAATTTTTCCCTATATTAAAAACCGACCTTGTCACAAAAAAAAACAAAAAAACACTCGGTTTTATTATGTTTGTTTACTAATGCCACGTGTGTCAAAAATCAACCGGTTTAGACTCGTCCCTTTCTTTTTTTTTTATTATTATTTAGGGTCCTTGAAACCTAATTGATCCCAGTTTCGTAATGAATTGAAATTAAGGATTTAAGTACATTCTTACTTCAACCACATAAATTATTTGGAGGGAAATGGCACATTTTATCAATTGCAGGTGAGCACATGAATAAAATTCAAGGAAGGAAAATTTAGACGTCAAACCAAGAAAGAGATTAATTACGGAAGGACGATAACTCAAGTTCATAATTTTCAAGTTATTTGGTTCTATATAGCCCCTTTTTCACAGAAGAGATGTTGCTAGTTTTGTAACATTATACACGTTTAAACACGTACACCCAACACGTTGTAGACTCAGTTGCAAAGAAACATAAGACAATTAATAACTCGACTCCTCTTTTTTTGTAACGACATTTATTTTGGGGTACTTTCCCAAATAGAACGTGATCGTGCTCCTTTTCTCTGACCTCTGTCCTCTCGAAAGTCCTCCATGTTTATAACGTGATCATTTTCTTTAGCGCGCTCTCTCACTCCTTTTCATAGTCTTTTTTTTTTTCCTTACCGTGATGTTATTTCACACACGGCTCGGTATTTGCATATAGCCATCATACACACTCTGTTACAGTTTTTCTTTCTTTTCATTATTGCCATAGAAAGTGCTCCACTGAGTTCAATTTCTGATTGTTCCTTGTAAAACTTTCACAGCAAAAACTATTTTGTCTAGTGACCACCGGGTATCTAAATGGGGAAGCAACATCCAATCGTATTTAAACTATCTACATTTCTCATTTGAGTCTTTGGAGCACCCAATTATATTTAAACTATCTCAATTTCTCATAATATTTCTCAGTGCTAGGACTTATACTTAAGTGCTTGGAGCATACAATCAAGGAGTTTGCCTCGGGCGCCACCAGGACACCAGAAGACCTCTGCGTGTTAGTGATATCAGCATTTGTATTTTTTGTCTCAAACTAACTGAAGAATTCTCCGATTTGAAGTTTAACTTAAATAGTAATTAGTAGAACTGTGACAACAGAATATTCTTTTTATTGTTTTGACTCTATGTGGTTCTCGGTTGATTAACTGTGTCTAACTGTGTCGGATATATACTCTAGAGTCAAAAGAATGTAAAGAATATGCTGTTGTCACAACCCTAGTAATTAGGAATAATTAATAGAATAGAAAGCAAATCATATTTCGAGATCACTCCAATGAACCATGGGCAGGTTGAAAGAGAATAGCGCTACTGTGACATGTCTGTTTGTGTTTGTACAATACAGTATGTTGGTAAATAAACATATAATCGAAAATTACTGAAATTCCTTAAATATTGTCATTATTATTTGATACACTAACTCGTATCCACAGTGTTTCCCATGGACTGCATTGTCATAGCTTGCAAACACAACTCCTTAAAAATAAGTTGTTTGGAGATAGTGGCATGCAGAGGGCTGGGATGAAATGGTGGTCACTCGATGTATCCAAATTGGGAGGTGGGGGACATCTAATAATATTCAAAATATCTCACTTTCACATTATATTTCTCAGTACTAGGACTTATACCTAAGTCTTTTGGGGCATACAATCAAGACGTTGTCCTTAGACATCGCTAATGCATTCCCAATCCTCTGCATGCCACTGTTTGAAGGTAATGGCAAAACCATGCCAAAAGTCTAAAATGGAAGACTTATATCTGATCTGTTGCTAAAGTTGTTAGAGAAATGATTGGATCATTCTATCGCTCAGAGACTTTCTCAATATTTGCTACTTTTCATGCAAAAAGTTGCAAAGACTGTAAGATAGCGCAGAAGGCTATATGCAAATACATGCAAAATGACGTCACTGCTAAAGAAAAAAGACTAAAAAAGAGAAAGAAGATGATCACAAGAGAGACATGGAGCATGGAATAAGATAACGTTCGAGATCACATTAGAGGCGGAGATAACGTTCGAGATCATGCGAGAGGTGTGGAGAAAGTTTGAGATCATGTGGGTGATGTCATGGCCATAACAATGACGAAATAAATGTTGTTGGTACAAAAAAAAAAAGTGAGTTGAAGTTTTTTGTTATTCTTTGTTTCCTTTGAAATGTAAACTGCATACAACGTGTTGGTCCCTGGACAACATTAAATTGGGCCAACAACCAAATGCCAAGGCCCAAGTAAATCGCTTTACAAAAGTTCCTCAACAAGGTGAAATAATGAGTTGAGCCAGGGATGTTCTAGTTGTTCTCAGATTAATTGCACAACACGCAGAACAACATGTAGCTAGTATATAGTCTGCACAAGGTTCTGTATATCATGAAGATATAGTGCCCTTAAACTATGATAGTGTAGCAGTTATACATAAAGACTTATTTTCTTTTCTGGAGAAATATCTCTACCAGGTGATTTGGCTACATGCTGAGCAATCAGCTAGCAGGGCACATAGATTCCACAATTAATTATATTTTGCTAATAATTTTAGATATTTAAAATTGTATCAATAAATGAATCCTTTTAATCGATTTTGATAAGTTGTCTCCTAAAAAAATATAATCAATGCTATGTTCTATATTTTGTAGCATAATTCTTGGGGCTTCGTACAGTTTGAATAATCGAATCTTTTATGACAACCTCGGTGTAGTTCTGTTGTTTGCGGTTGTGGTAAGTGTGAAATGCTTTATGCTTTTTTGGTTTTGATTGCATTCATCGACCTTCAAGAGATCTGATTGGCTGATTTTTAAGAGATATGATTGGTTGATTCTGAAAAAAATGTTTTGCTGTGCTTATAATAATTGGATGTTTAAAAATGCATTTTAAGTAAAAACATTTTCACGTAATTACACATCATATCAAAATTAGTAAAAACTAAAAAAATAACCGAGTAGAAGATTTGCTAGAACTATTTTTTACAAAACAAAAAAAAAATTTTAAATAATAAAAAAATCGAACAAAACAAACAAAAACATTTATATCATCGCCATTTTTAAATTTGAAATAATAGAAAGATGTCTGAAAACAAGGGAAATAAGCCAGTTTATCATGCAGAATTGGCCGCAATTGAAGAAACCGATAAAACTGCATTATATATGTGTGTGTGTGTGTGTGTGTGTGTGTGTGTGTGTGTGTGTGTGTGTGTGTAAAAGAAAGAAAATTAAAACTGTAAGTTGAATTTTACAATCAAAATTTATTGTTCGACTGAATACTCCAAAAAACAATTTACAAAGTCCTTATTCCACGGAGTTTCAAAGAATGCTATTCTTGCTATTCTTCTCATCAGAGTACAGAAAGAAATCAGCAAATTATATTTGTAGCAATGCTAGAATTTGCTGGTTATGGCATTGAGTGAAACCGCAATTTATTATAGGCATACATTGCCAAGAAAAACAAATGAAAAAAATGTTGGATATGTAAAAAAAAAAAAAATATATATAAAAACAAACCATGCATAATTCTTCAGCTTGCATGAAGATCCTCTCAAGATAATCCAAAAGGTGAAAATAGTTCTTTCGAGAAAATGAAGTCCAAAATTAAATCCAGTGTAATACATAGAGTTTGATTGGAAAGTTTTCAAAGCCGCTGAAATAATGGAAATTGTTTTTTTCGGACAGTGCAGTAGTCCAAAGAGAAGTTGATCTCCAGTCAAATGGGATCGAGGAACAAAAAGAAGAGAAAAAAAAAACAGCATATCATGTTTCATCGTTGGCTTAATTAGAAAAAGTGATTTTAGACTAAATTTTAAAGAATTAAGATCAGGCTAAAAAAAAAAAAAAGAGGTTAACACGTGAAAGTTTGTATATTTGTAAGGACTTTGTAAATGTTTTTTGGAGTATACAGTCGAACAATAAATTTTGATTGTAATGTTCAACTTTAATTTTCTTTCTCTATAATAAGCTCTACACTCTATTTATTCGGTTGGGATTAAATTATCTATATATAAATTAGTGGTGGGACGATTAATCGGAATCATTAATCGTAAGAATTGTGTACTTTGGGGGGCAATCGGAATCGCATCGTTAAAAAATACCTTAGATTTACAATTCTTTCATTATGATTCTCTTATATTTTTAAGTTGAACTGTTTGTTTGAAGTTTATTTATGTATAAAACAGCCTAACTACGTCAAGTCCAAGTTGCTGCCAAAATATACAAATATATATATATTTCCTAATCGATCATATTTGAAAGTTTTTGGAATTTTTCTAATTTTGATATGACATTTAATAGTGTTATTATCTAAAATGCTTTTTTTCTTTTTTTAAATATCCAATTATAATGAACGATCACCGTTTTTACTATTAGTTTTTAGTTTTCTGCTTTATTCCTACTCAAATTGAATATGATTAAAATCCTTTTTCTGTCTCTAGTAGGTTAAGCAAACTAAAATGACACATTTTTCGAATGTTTTTCTTTTTTTCAGTATCGTTTAAAGAGAAAAAAGTAATTTTTAATTCAATTTGTATTTACAGCAGTATAATAGCGACCAGTCCACTAAGTCAATTTATAGCGGGAGATAACTGTAGTTATATTGTCCTGTAATATGGAGTAATTTCCCTTTCTTATTTAAAAATAATTTCCCGTATTACCTCCCTTTGTAAATTTTAACATTTTGACTTCATAAATCCTCTTTATCTATACTAAGAAGGCTATCTGGAAATGTGGGTAACAAAAAAGGAAGCTGATCCTCGCTCTCTCTCTCTCTCTCTCTCTCTCTCTCTCTCTCTCTCTCTCTCTCTCTCTCTCTTACTTTAACCGCCTACATCTCTCTATACCTCCCTTCCCTCCATCTCTGTTTCTCTTTCTATCCTTCTGCACTCCCATTCTCTCTTATACTATATTTTTTTCTTGGTCCTACTAAATCAAACTGACTGAAGTTACTGGCTTCCTGACTTAAATGTACCAAACATTGATGTTATTGTTTTTCTCCTTTCCCTTTGCAAAACTCAATCATGTTCTGCAAAGCAAAAAACAAAAACAACAATTTTCCTCTACAAAACAATCAAACCAAACTCTATGAATAAATATTTGAAGATATCTTGAAGCATAAGAATTTTTCCAAAATTATTGAATTCGGCATTAAGTAACCCAAAAAGGGTTGATATTCCATAAAATAAAATGCCAAAAATCAAATACAATGAATAAATGTTTGAAGATACAAACAACTTGAAGCCTAAAATCTTTTTACAAAATAACTGGATTCAGCATTCAATGACCCCAAAAGGCTTGACATACCGTAAAATAAAACAAATTTCTATCATTGTCGCTCTTTCTATCTGGAAAATTGACCTAATCTCAGTACTATTTTTTAAAACGAACTATCTAACCTTTTTAATTTATTAAAATAATATTAGGTTGGTGCAAAAGTTTTTGCTGATTTAAAATTTCATCTTGAAAAAGAAAAATTATGTGTTTTTGAAAATCTTTATTGACAACAATAACGACCTTTGCTCTCTATAACTTGATTCCATCTGTACACGAGCTTATAAATGCCTCGGTTGTAAAATTCTTTAGGTTTTCATGTGAAATATTAATCTAACTATTGTTCAATCTCATATTATGGTGCTAACCTAAGATCATCTTAATGAGTTTGTAATCTTCGGAATAAGTAATAATCCGAGGGTACTGTGTCAAGAGAATATGCAGGATGAGGCAAGATTTTCCAATCAAATTTTTTCTAGGAGATCTTTGACCAGTAGTGTTGTGTAAGGACGAACAATATTGCCACAAAATATGAATGAGCTTTGGCGCTAGAAGCGGATAAATCTGAGGGAGATAACTCCTATTGACCAAAAACAAAAAGGATATTTTGCAATAAATAATTTGGTTACAACGGAAATTGTCGAAACAATCAAAATGAAACACACAAATTAACACACTTTAGCAAAAATGAATGCACGAATTTTTTTTTTATAATAATAATAACAACAAAAATGAATACAAATGAAAAATATTAATACACGAATACTATACCTGAACAATTATAATCAGTTAATCAATTGAAAGATGAAACAATGTTGAGCAATAAAATAATTAAAAAAAAAAAAATCACGTATTGATCCCTTATCACGAGGATTATGCAATTTACGGATATGTAAAAACAATTAATAAAAAAAAAAGTGCTGAATGAAATTAGTCCGAGAAATTGTCGAACCAGTTTATTTACTATCGGTTTTGTGTACGCCAATTTGTTTCTGCTACACCAATTAACCCGTTTGACTATTTTGTTATTTACCATTGTTTCATTTTTAGCATGAAGTAAAAATGAAACGATTCTAATTAAGTACATTTCCTATAAAAAATGATAATAAAAACTATTGTTTTTCAATTTTATATATTTTCTTTCATTGGTTAATTGAAACCAACTTGTTCATTGTTGGCTATTCGAAAGATCAACAACTTTTTAATTGGCTAATTGAATTTCATATTTTGTCGCTATTGGCTACATAACTAAGCATTACTAAGATTTCATAAGGATGACTAACATGGCAAATTTAAGATGTCCTTGGTTTTATAAAAAGTGTATAGTAGACCATGTCTTAGTTTCACTGGAAATTAAAGATTTAAATTGGACATTTACTTCAATTTTGCCGAGAATTACTGAAAATGAGTTGTACTTTGCAGCTTCCCTTGGATTAATGGGGAATTCTATGATGTGTAGTACGCAGGATTTTAGGGTCTGTGATGTACCTAAGATTTTAGCCAAAAGAAAATACACAGACGGATGGGAATGGTTATGTCGTGGCTGTCGGCCAAGAAATAGCGTATGGAAAGGATCTTTGCAAATAAGGCAGATGATTCTGATAGTTTTTTGTTGAAGCATGGACATGAAGCATCATGATATTAAGAAGGAAGTCAGTGTTACTGTTGGATCGCACACTGTCGTAGGTTGGAAACAATTCATTAGAGAAGTGTGTGAACAAGACATTTGTAAACAAGGCGATGTTACTTGGTGGTGTAGATATAGACAATAATCCCAAGGAAGTAGAAATAGATGAATTATACTTTTTCAAGAGGAAATATAACAGAGGTAGATATAGAGACAGTGTTTGAGTCTTCGGGGCAGGGAGAGACACGCCAATAAATGTAACTTGACTATAGCAGAACGGAGAGATAAGCAAACATTGTTCCCAATAATTCGATCGTGGATTTTATCAAAGACACACATAATATCAGACGGTTGGATTGCCTGTGTAGGCTTAAATGAATATGAAAATGGCATATACGAACATGCCACAGTCATCTATGAGATTAATTCCGTCAATCTTGATGAAGACAGTATACACATGTAAACCATTGAAGGTAAGATAAAGATACGCTAAGATATTTATTAACATTGAAATTTCTATGCACTGAATTATTAAAGAATAAGAACCATTAAAAAATAATTAATGTTGAAACTTACATATTTTAACTAATAATTACGATTAACTAAAATAAAAATAAAAATTTCTTATTTTTAAATAACAAAAATAATAATTTATTAAAAAATATGCTGCGGGTGCATTTAAAAAAAATGTGAAATAAAAATGGAAATTATGTTTCTGAATTTTTTAGATAAGGATTGATAATTTGTATTTGGCTTATTTGGACTTTTGTTCTCACAACGTTTCGGTCGATGTAATGGATAAAATACCAAGTAAAATTCAGTTGTAAGTTACATTTTTCTGGAGATTGAAGAATACAATCATGAATTACTTAAGATTTCTGATAGAACAAGAGCATGTAAATTAAATAAAAGGTTTCATTTGAAATTCTGTTTACTTAAAAGAAAACCAGGGTGAAACGATAAAGTTGTCACCCTAAAGAAAACAACACTACAGCTTTATTTTAAAACTTTTATTGAAAAAAATCAATTCAGGTAATTTGATTATGTAGTAGAGCTGACATGTATTAAATATAACCGCCGTCAGCTACAATCATTGCCTCGATATGGATCCAGAACTGGGAGCATGCTTTTCCACAAGTGCCGGTGGGAGTTCAGTGAATACTTGGCAGATGGCGGCAATCAGGCTGACTTTAATGTTGTGGGAGTTCATGTTGGCGATGTTCTCGATGTATGACCAAACAAAGTAGTCCAGCGGGTTCTGGTCGAGGGAGACGGGGAGTGCCAGTGAGAGAAGAATACAAAGTCATAGCACTTCTGAAACGAAGTCTGGGTTTCTTTGGACTTTGCTGGTGTCAAGTCCTGCTGCCACACCCAGGGTTTGCCAGTAGCCACCTGATTGTATGATTGTACCAGGGGATCACTACACTCTTCAGCACATCTAGGTACACTTTGATGTTGACTTTCAAGCCAACTTCGAAGGTGTGAGGTGGCATGATGACCTGAAACCACACCAATGACCATAACCATGGCCAGAAACTTTGTTTTCATCACCCTGGGTACGTCCTTGCTATTCGTGGCAATCCAACAACGCATTTTGAGGGTGTTGGCAATGATCCTGTTGTCATAACTTAGATTGGTACAGAGCATGAGTTGTACAGTGGTGCATCTCCAATGTCGCTCATTGAACATTGTGTCACTTTCAAACATAATAGAAGGCTCCTATCACTTTTGGGATTTTTGCACAACTGGCCAACTAGTAGATGGTCTGCAAAAAAAACAAAAACAAAAAAGAAAACCGGTTTTCATCAAACTGAAATAGAATCATGTCTTTTCTATGGCGACAATTTTATCATTCCATCCTGACAGATGTATCTTATTGAACCTAGCAATCTTTATTCAAACCCAAGAATCTGTATGGAATTTAAACTGGATCCTTTATTCAATACACAGCAGTAGCATACTCTCATCCGATTAGGTAGAGTTCTTAAGTAGTTCACAATTGTATTCTTAGTATCGCCTTCACAGAGGATTTGTTGCTTCTCTTTCTACTGAAAATTCACAACAAAACCTCGTCTATCTACAACCACTCTAAATAAATAGTTCCATTCGAAATTCCATAAAGATTCCTTGAGTTCAAGAGAAAGATTCTAAAATTCAGCAAGATCCACCTTGAAAAGATTGGAGGTTACATTAAACAAAACATTTGTGATAATAACACGCAAGATGAGAACTGTAGTCCAAATTATAGAAATAGCAGAAAAAATGAAAATAAAAAGACTCCCGGGCAACAGCAGTGTTGCATAGCTAGTTTTATAAAAGCACGAGGAGATAATACTAAATTATTGTTAGATTTCTCAAATGTTGATCTTTTTACGGTTGCTGTCATCTTTTTTGTTAGAAACTACAAAACCAGTGCATGTAGGGGAGGGTAGAGAAAAAACGTAAAAAGTTACAAACTTGTATAAGCTACTCTTGTTCTTTTTTTTTTTTTAGGTTATTCTTTATTTTTTGTTGTCCTCGAAATAGAAATAAACAAACAGGATTTCATATAAAGGTGTTAGCTCGATATTTCCTGATTAATGAAAATGATTGCCACTCGTTTGAAACAATAAATTTAATGAGATAACGTGAACTAGAAATTCCCAATAAAAAACAGAACATGATGAGAACAGAAACAGAAAGAATGAGAAGGAGAGAGAGAGAGAGAGTCAGAGAGAAGTAGAGCTAGAGAAAGGGAGTGGGGTCTAGAGAGAACTAGAGAAAGAGAAACAAAAATCAAGAGAGAGAGAGAGAGGCGGTAGAGAGAAAGGGTTAGAGAATGAGAGAACTAAAAAGAAAGAATCAGGGAGAGAGAGGGGGAGCTAGAAAGAAAGAGCGAGAGAGAGAGAGAGAGAGAGAGAGAGAGAATCTAGTTAGCATAGCAGGGACAAGACACTCAGCAATGAACACAAAATTATGCTTCCACAAAATGACTACTCCCACACACAGAGTGAAGAACAAGAAATTAAGGATATAAAAAGAGAACTTCTATTTTGTTTTTGCTTTTGGTCATAACTCTTGTGACTGACAGATTTTAGAGTAGAATTAAAGCCACCATTTGCTTGTAGAGAAGTAACAGAACACTGGTTGCAGTGGGTTACTTCCCCTTATGCAGAAAGACCCAGACATCTGGAGGTGAACGTATGCTTTCCCAATGGTGGGCCAAATTCTATGTGAGTGAATATAAGACTTTGTCCTAGACCTTATGGTAGAGACTATTACAAGAGTGAGTAAAAGCCTTTCATTGTATGTTATCTTATATGTTACGTTTGCCAATATGTGATTAAAACGCGTGTACTGTGTTTGGGCGTATGTTCCCTTCATTCAGTCTTCCCATGGTGTTGAGTTCCATATTTATGTTTTCCTTTGCAGAGAGATCAAAGTAATTAAAACAAATACAACACGCCAATGCATGGAGTATTGTTATCACATCTGGACTTGTGCATCTACCACTAGTTTCTCTCTCTTAGATAGGGTCCAAAGAAGAATCTCCAATCCCATTTCCACGATGTTGCATCCCTGTATTCGCTTTACAAGTACTTTAATGAAATGTGCTCTTACTTGATGTAAATCCCCCCCCTCCAACTAACCCAAAAAACAGCAAAGTTCCACTTCTTCACTGTAAAGATCCTTAGATGACGGAAAGCCTTCTATTCTAGTAATTCCTTCCCTTGAACTGCTAAACTTTGGAATTTCTTCTCTGTTTCCTGCTCCTTTGACTGTACTAACATGTTGAAAATTAAATGTAATGTGAACAAAAATCATGCTTCTCAAATCCCTTCATGGTGGCCCTGTAGATGTGATCTGAAATAGTAGGCCTTTACGACTTTGTTGGGGGTGAATAAGAATTAAAAAACAAAAAGGAAGAATGGATTGAAAGAAAGGGGAAAAAGGAAGCATTGAGTGATTGGAAGAATTGAGAAAAGGGAAGTTACCTTATATTGTCGTAGGAATTAGTAAGTATAAACAGTACTTCAATTTCTATTAATGTCAATAGCACCCTAAAATTTTATTCATTTTCTTCTTTATTCTAGGGTACAGCAGCCGCTTGCTTTCTAATTGGTAAGAATCATTTTACAAAATTTTCAGTTAATTTCTTTTCTGGTGTTGCATATATATATATATATATATATTTTTTTTTTTTTTTTTGCATAATTTTATTTTTCTTTAAATCTCATTCTGGCACTGTGTTAATAATAATAATAATAATAATAATAATAATAATAATAATAATAATAATAATAATAATAATAATAAAACCCTTCAACCTTCCTTTTTACTTTTTGCAAATGAATTACTTCCCTTTGTTCATTTTCTCAGGCAGCCATTTTCTTTTCACAGCATTTGTATGCAAGAAGTGTAAGACAATGAATACAAACGAACGAACTCAAATGTGAAAAGGAATATTTGGATGGCAAGGCTATTGAGGTTATTCAGAAGTTTTGTTACTTTGGTGATACCATTGGAACACAAAAAGGGAACTAAAGTGATTATAAGAATTAGGAGGAACTTCTGGCATTAATACCCAACAAAGCATTGTCACTGTCAATTAAAGGAACAGTCTATCAGGCATGTGTAAAAAGTGTGATGGTATATGGGATGAAACTTGTTGAGTAACATGCATGAGAGATGATATGAGAACGATATGATGGA
Organism: Euprymna scolopes; assembly: GCF_053919585.1. Taxonomy (NCBI): domain Eukaryota; kingdom Metazoa; phylum Mollusca; class Cephalopoda; order Sepiida; family Sepiolidae; genus Euprymna; species Euprymna scolopes. The sequence goes on from NC_136492.1 coordinate 78,219,747, forward strand.
GACAGGCTTAGATGTTAAATAGGAGACTTTGTTGGTATGGTCACATTGAAAGAACGGGTGAGAGTTCTTAGGCTAGTAGATATAGAGCAGTTGAGGTAGTAGGGTCAGTTGGCAGAGGAAAGCCAAAGAAAACATGCGAAAGTAGACTTGAGAGAAAGATGGACAAATAAAGAACTGTCCATAGATAGGTTAGTTTGGAAGTCAAGTTCTAAAATCTATTTAATACATAACCAGCATGTAAAACAGAAAAAATAAGTACACAAGCAACGTTGATCTTGGTCAGCACTTAGGCGGGTGACCATTTGGAAGTAGCAAGTGCTGTAAGCAAAAACTCACCTTAAGTCAATAAGCTTACTTAGGAAGTTTAATTGGTGACAAACTCGTTTCCTGTCGCAAGGATTGTTCAGATCATCTGTTCTGTTTAATGCTAAAAAACAAAGAAAAAAAAAAAGATAATATGCATCAAACCTGAAAAAATTACTACTACTACTACTACTACTACTACTACTACTACTATTATTATTATTATTATTATTATTATTATTATTATTATTAAAAAAAAAAAAAAAAAAAAAGATCAGTTTGAATCGCATTAAAAGAGACATTCTACCTTGACAGAGTTCAGAATAGACTTCGTAGCCTAGTGGGGGATACCTTTTTCTCTTCCCTGCAACCTCTTTTTCACAGAAAAGAAGTTACGAGCCTGTCTCTGTTTTATCGTTATTTTCATGGCAAGTGCTCGCCTGAGCTCCAATCTATGATCTCCCCTCACCAAACATTCACAAGAAATACTCATTTGACTGTAAACACTATCAATAATTTTCCCCACTCTTTATCTGTACCTAAACCTAAACGTAGATTCTATGAACAAAGCGTCTTTCTTAGAACTGCACACCTGTAGAGCTCTCTTCTGTTTATCTGCTTTCTAGTTGACTACAATATGGCCGTCTTCAAGTCCAACATGAACAAGTTCATGATGAGCCGTTTCCCTTAAGTAATCCAATTTACCAAATTTACACTTCTAACGATTACTATGATATTGTTCTTTTGACCACTGTACACTCTTTAACTCTTATCCGTGAGTGGCTTCTGGGCCTTGATAAGTAGTGATTCATTTGTAAAAAAAAAGGAAAAAAAAAAAGAGACATACAGATGAATGAATATGCAGTTAAAATATATAGATGAATTCCGTTACTCCAAAAGCAATTGACCGATTTGATTGGAAAATTAATAAATAATTATCAGACAAGATTTTGAGTGTCAATGTGTGTATTTCTCGCCTACATGTAACTTTGATAAATACACGATGAATTATTCCTTTTATTTACTACTAGGAGAGTATCTGACGTTGACCGGGAGCACAGATAACAAAATAGAAATATATATATATATATATATATATATATATATATATATATATATATATATATATATATATATATATATATATATATATATATATATAATTAAATGCCTACAGACACTAGTGTTTCATCCTTCCGGGAATGTTCAGTGCAGGGTGTCACAATTAACACCAGTCGATAGATTTGAACCCGGCAACACAAACCATCTCTGGCTTGATTAGTAAAGACCGTATTCATTCGGTTACCGTTAACCGCGTGAAATAGCATTGTAATTAAACATTTTATATTTAAATGTTTTTAATGTCAGTTAGAGTGATCTAATTATTATATGATGATCTATGCATAAGAGCTAAATTGACCGTCTTAATTCAACTGAAAGTGGTCAACGTTAAGAAACGAGTTTCTTAAAGGGGCTGACATAATAATGACATAATATATATACATATCTATCTATCTATCTATCTATCTATCTATCTATCTCTCTCTCTCTCTCTCTCTCTCTCTATATATATATATATATATATATATATATATATATGTAACAATTTTCTCCTTACCTTTCCTTATTTTCCCACTCTATCTATCTATCTATCTATCTATCTATCTATCCTCCTACCCACTGACCCTCAAGAAGAATTTCCTTTCCTCTGACTGAGAACAGAACAGATGCTGTTTTGATCCAATTGAAAAGGCCAAAAATTGTATTTTAGAAAAGTTTCAGATTATATGCCAATGAAAAAAAAAAATTGCTGCCAATATCTACCTCTCCTTCCACTCCCGAGTAATTTTATTCTTCGTGACTGCCCCTCCTCTCAAAAAAAAAAAAAAAAAAAAAGAAGCTTAATCTATATAAATTGAAGCACTGGCGTAGCTAGGGGGGGGGGGGGGCCGGGCGGCACACCTGAGGGGGCGGCATTTTGAGAGGGTAAAAATAGAAAGTAAAAAAATAAATAAAAATAAACAAAAGTTAACAAAAAATATGAAATTTTATACCAAAAAGGTTGTAAAAAATTGGAATTTTGGGGGGTATCGAAATCAGAAAAAATGTGTCCCTATTTTCTGAGCGTCAGGGGGGGGCGGCATGGGGGCGGCATGGGGGCAGCATTTTGAGGTGGTAAAAGGGGAAAATCGAAAAAAATGCTAACAAAAAATCTGAAATTTTACATCGAAAAGGTTGTAAAAAATGGGAACTTTTGTAGTTATTGGAATCGCAAAAAGGTGTCCCTATTTTGCGAGCGGCATATGTCAGGGGGCGGCATTTTGAGAGAGTAAAAATAGAAAGTAGAAAAAAATAAATAAAAATAAACAAAATCTAACAAAAAATCTGACATTTTATACTGAAAAAGTTGTAAAAAATCGGAAATTTTTGAGGTATCAGAATCAGAAAAATGTGTCTCTTATTTACGAGCAGCACATGTTAGGGGCGGCATTTTGAGAGGATAAAAATAGAAAATAGAAAAAATATATGAAAGCTAACAAAAAATCTGAAATTTTATACCGAAAGTTTGTAAAAATCTGAAGTATTGGAGATATCGGAATCGGAAAAATGTGTCCCTATTTTACGATTCCAAAACCGATTCTTTTAAATTTTTAATTTAATTTTTCATTATTGGTACTAATTATAAATATTTATTATTTTTAAATTATCACTAAAACTAAAATGAGAATAACCTCAAAATACGATGTAAATTTATTTTATTTGTAAAACAATTTTTTTAAATTGCATAAATTCTCTATGTAACCTTTCAAAGAAAGCAGTTGCTTTACATGTTCTGAAAAATGTTGAAAAATTAAACAGCAACAGTCTTTGCAGCCCGCATTTGATAATCTGTTAACCTTCAAAATTCCAAAAGCCCTCAAAATATTTATTTTCATGGAACTAATGTTAGACTGCAGCTATTAGTCCTAGATTTTCATCGTATTACAGTACTCGTCAAAGAAGACCAAAGATTTTTCAAAACAATTATATAATTTTCTTCGGATTAATGCTCACACAATTCCCTTCAGATTAATGTTTACATACTTATTATTATTGAAAAGAAATTGTTAAATTAAATTAACTGGCTACGTAATTGTATACGTAGCCAGTTAATTTAACAATTTCTTTTCAATAATAATTGAATATTATTATAATAATAATTGAAATTTCTTTTCAATAATAATATATGACTTGGGTGCCATGAGCTAGAATCGAAATCGAAACACAACTCTCCACCCTCATTCCCTAGCCTCTGAACCACTAATAAAATAAAGACTGGGTACGCAAATAAAAGAAACCAAATATTTTTTCAAAACAAAAACTTATAATTCAAATTATAAAAAAAATGTTAAATTAAATGAATTAGCTACACAAGCAAATATAATAATAAATTTAAATGAGAACATTTGAAAACCTGAAAATGTTATGAAATGATAAAATCATTTTTATTTACTTTTTTGTCGTTGTTGTTAAAGTCCGAATTTTCGCCAAATAACATGCATGTATCAAGGAGAGAATAGTCCGATGTAGTTTTCTTTTCTTTGTCTTCATAATGTTATTATTAAGAGGTCGAGCCCTCCAAAGAGAAAAACGTCTTGTATCGGTGCTTTTTTAAATCCGTGTGTGTAATCGCTCGGTTTTCAGAAATTTGTTGTTCTTAATAACGTTTCAACTCTTTTAAAAATAGTTTTAATATATTTTAAATAAATGTATTTATGAATGGCAAATAAGGCTATAAATTTATTTTTTGTGAGAGAACTGTCGCAAGGCATCAAGTCGGTTGAAAATTTACAAACAGATTTTTCGCACCTTTTTTCCGGCAAAGTTATCAATGACTCTATCAAAATTCACTTCTTCGACAAGTTCCCTCTCTATTGAGAGGATTACCAAGTCTGTAAGTCTTGTCTGGCTCATTGCTAATCTAAGGTAGTTTTTTATGAGCTTCAGTTTTGAAAAAGAGCGCTCACAGCTAGCAACGCTAATAGCTCTGGTGAGGAAAATTCTCAGCAAGATCACAATATTAGGGACGGAATCCCCAAGTTGGTATCTTTGTATAAAGTTCAAAAGTTCAAGAGGTCCATCGATTTTGTCTTTTTCTGAAGCTTTTACAACATACTGTAACCTCTTCCTTTCAGCAAAGAATTTCTCTTTTTCTATATCTTTGTCAAATCCATCAAGCTGACAATCATAATTATCATCAAACAGATTTGACGGTATAAGAAAAGCGTATTTATTTGCAAGATTGTGAACTTGTTGAAATTAAAGTAAATGGGAACAATCGGCAGTCGTTGCCAAACCGACCTCAGCTCTAATTGTACACAAGATCTAATTTTAAACAAGACCATTGCTATATTCACTTACGGCCGTTTGCCATTTTCGGCTCTCATTATGCTCAACATTATGGGAGCATTATAATAAATACATATTTATTTTATAACTATATATGTGCATATATACATATATATGTGCATATACACATATATTTATACATACATATACATATATACATACATACGTGCATATATACATATATAAATATATACACACATACACATATATAAATACGCATATATACATACATATATATGTATATATATATGTATATACATATATAATATAAATATATACATACATATATACATACATACATGTAGATACATACATATACATATATATATAGACAAATATATATATAATATATCCTTCAAGATTGAGGCAATTTTTTGTTTTAATCTAGGTTGAACTTTCTCTACATTAAAAACCGATCTTGAAATGAATTAAAGCAATTAATTCTCATTTAATGGAAATTTTGAAAACTCCAAACGCAATTGTAAATTATTACTTGATAAATAGTTTAACAGTTTGGAGTTTTCAAAATTTCCATTAATTGAGAATAAATTGCTTTAATTCATTTCAATTACTAAGTTTAAAAAATGCAAGCATTAATTATTTCTGGAGATATACTCAGTGACCGGCTGACCTAACAAGATAGGGCCAAGCCCAGGCTTCGGCCAAACACCAAAAGAACAAAATGACCTCAGAAAGATTTCATACTTAAAGGGAAACTTCCATATAAATTTTTATCGAATAGGTGCGAAAAGAAAGTTGGATATTTGGGTGTATATACACCGACATCAAAGAGGAAATAACATTAGATGCGAAAGTTTGAATTCATTAATTTTATTACTGTCCGATTCATGAGGCTAAGACTTTGAAAGTATCAAACATTTGTTTTTGTAGCATACTTTTTATAACTCCTTGTAAACTTTACAGTTGCTAGCTGGGGGATCGGACAAAATCACCCCGGGCAACCCCCACGATCTACGTAAAACAAAAGGAAAACAGATAAAATCTCAAATGAATAAAAAATATTAAAAATCAGTTTTCATATTTTAATTTTAATTTAATTGAATTTAGGAAAATTAGATACCATAGAACTAATTTTCGCAAGGTAATAATAATGGACCAGTTTTCCTACCTAGCAAAAAACGGACGAATTTTCCATGGACGAATTATCTATGGGCGAATTTTCCATGGACGAATTTTCCGTGGACGAATTTTTCTTGCACTCAAATGCCGGGGGGGGGGGGGGCAAATTTTACTACCGCCCCGGGCGGCAAAAGGTCTAGCTACGCCACTGGCTTGAAGTATTCACAAATGTGTATGTGCACATTTGCATTTTTAAAAGTTGAATGCACACCTGACAAAGGGAAGGCATTCCAAAATATAGCATCACAGAGACACTGCCTGATGCAAGTAAGAACATCTTACATGTAAAATATTGTATTAAAAAAACATGTATACATATACACTTGAATTGGATCAATTTCTTTTTATATGTATTATTTGGATTATTAGGATTGTTGTTCTCATCTTCGATGTTATCCTCACAACGTTTCGGCCGATATAATCTCCATCTTCTTCAGGTGTGTCTTGTTGAACACAGGTATCTTTATGTCAATCTCAGAATCTGGTACAAAATTTCGAACTGAACTCTTTATTTAATCCATGGAGATAGATTATCCTCGTTCCATCATGACCGGGTAAAAGTCTCGAGTAACTTTAAATTATATTCTTAGTAACATCTGAACTGAAGATTGAACCTCCAACTTTCAGAAGACTGTCAAGTAGAACTGATTAACTTAGTACTTTTATCCTTTGCACCACTGGTCCGCATAATTATATCAGTCGATGAGAATAATATTAAAACTAGGAAACATGTCTACTATTCTGTTGAAAGAGAATATATCTGCTTTGTGGGTGTGTTTTGTGTAATTTTCGACCAATTGGATTGGCATCTATCCCAATCCTATATTTCAATTGACCAATGGTGTGGACAAAAACACACAAGCCACACTCCAAAAATTACATCTAAAAAGAAAGCTACATTTTTTTCATAGAAAACTGACTCCCAGAGAAATATTTACCAAAAAGTAAAAATGGCACCCAAATTTAAAAAAAAAGAAGTATATTCTGAAATCGATGACTATGTATATAAGATAAAATTGTTTTATCAAAAAAAAAACAAAAAAAACAATTGGAAAAAAATCAGCACAACGTTAATACTTTATTGGCCCCGGTGTATGATGGGAGTGTGTAAGGACAAAATTAGGGGGTAAGTATTGATTTATCACCTCTATATGTGTATTGTTTGGGAGAGTAAATTTTGCTGGAATTTATATAGGATGATATAATACTGGATAAAAGCGAAGCATAATATCTGAGAAACTTGCACCAGATATAGAAAGCTTGTGTGAGCATGTTGAATTTTTATGTGTCGCCTGCATTTTCCAAGCTATTATGTCTTTTTTGTAGAGGGGAAAAATCGTTATCTTTTATTGATATAGATAGAAGAAGAAGAGAATAGAGATAGAGATAAAAAAATTTATATCGAGAAAGATAGTTGGGGGAAAAAATCAGCACAACATTAATAGCTTATGGTCGAGGAAACAGTGAATAGGAAGGAAATTCCAAAGACAAGTAGTCCAAGGAAAGAAGTTATCAGAGTAAAAAAATTTTCCACTATCTAAAGCCCTAAAGTTAGGTGGGTCGGAAGTACAAATTCACTAGGCTTAGAAAAATATTGTGCTTAGTGTAGGGCTTTGTTTTCAAGTGCATCCCTGAACAGAGACGTAGAGACAGAAATTCCTAACAAAAAGAAAATGTTCCATCTGTTGAATTCTGTCTTTTTGTTTCTTTCTTTGCAGCTCCATTTCTTTGTGGACTTTCTCAGACTTCAGCTTTGATTTTACCATCGCACAATTTGTTCAAACAAATATTTGTCTTCTCAGCTTTCATTGTGGCTGTCGACCCGGTGGCTGTGAGTATTTCTCAACATATATAAAAACAATGTTGAAATGTCATGCATGCAAAACTACAACCTCGAAAAAGTCTTAATTTATTTATTTAAGTCATCCGAAGAAGAAAGACATTAAAAATCCTGTTTCGGCAATTTTGGAGACAAGAACCCAAGTTTACCCAGCTGGGCAAACGTGGGTCCTTGTACCGGAAAAATATCCAGTAAATAAAACGTTGATTAGTAAATCATTATTTTTTTGCATTTTTCTTTTTTTGCATTTCCATACACCAAACATGGATATAAATATCACTAAAACATCCGCTGGTCATAAGCTTCATTTCAGTACCTAACTTGCCTGGGTGGGTTGCTTATAGGCTGAGATAAACCGTGTCACACACACACACACACACACACACACACACACACACACACACACACACACACACACACACACACACAAACAGTAAGAAAATTTATAATAAGATGTAGGCTGATAATTTGAGTTATTTGGATTATTTAGACTACTGCCTCATCTTATACGTTATTCTCACAAATACCCACAAACCACCCGACTAGCAGCAAAATTTCGCCCCTTCATTGTAGAGGTATCTAAAAATTTTCAACTCTAGTAGCATATTTCCTTGGACCGCTTGCCTGTTGGAATTCCCTTCTTGCTCCTTGTTTCCACAACCTTAGCAACATGCAGAAATTTAAATGTACAAATATTTTTCTATCCAACTCTCTAACCAGCTGGTCTTCTCTTCAAAATCTGTTCCCTATCACAGAAGCTTTTTACGCTTCAGTGATAATATGCCTTGCTTGGATCAAACAAAAGTATTTTAAAAATTGGCATGCAATACAACAGATAAAGGTATTAAGTAAAAATCAGCTCAAATGACAGTCTTCTGAATGTTGTAGGTTCAATCCTCACTAGAGGTGGTACTGCTTAAGAATAAGATAAAAATATTCCTTAAGACTCCTGCTCGATCATGATTGATGGAACGAGAAACCCTAATGGATAAAATAAAGAGTTCAGTTCAAAATTCCATATAGCATTTCAAGTTCAACAAAATGTACCTGAAGAAGACCGAAAACGTTGCAAAAATAAAATTCAAGATGGCTCTGGGAGTCAGTTTTTGTAAAAAAAAATCTCTTTTTTTTTTGTTGTTGTTGTTAGCTGTTTTTTTTTTTTTTGTGGTGATGGTGGTGGTGTGGGAGCTATGGCTTGTGTGTTGTCGCCCATGTTGTTGGTTAGTTAATATTATAGGATTGGGATACAAGTCAATTCTGTAAAATTCATTAACAAGTCAGCCATTTTAATATTTTGTTAATAATTATAAAAAAAAAAAAAGAAAGAAAAAGGAATGAATATTTTCATGACCTTTTGGAATTTGGAAGCATTTAAACTGTTAAATAGAAAGGTGTTTCAACTGGCTTTAAAAATCTTATCAAATACTTGAAAATTGAAAGTTTTGGAAGCTATCTATATCCAGTCATTTTGTGGAGATTAAAACAATATTATTCTCATGAAAATTAAATCATAAGTTATTTCTGGATGAATGAATATTTAACATAATTAGACTCTTCCTAGACAAGAGAAACATCCAGGCTGTCCTCGATGACTGTACATGATATTAGTAGAGGTGTGCTTCAGAGCTCAATCTTTGAACATTTATTATTTCTGATAGTCATATATGATCTCTATGACAAAATTGAGTCTAAGATGGATATATTTGCTGATGACACTATGCTTTATAATAGACATGAGAGAAAACAGACGTACACATATCCAAGCCAATAGAAACTCTAGAAAACAACCTTCAGTCTGTAGTTGAATATGATTACAAATGGATGGTAACATTTAATGCTATTAAGACTTAACTTCTTTACTTAACATTCACAAGCAATATGAATTGGAATAAATACATTGAGGGCATTATGAAGGCTGCTGCAAAGGTGGGCTGCCTCTAACGTGCTAGAAAATTACTCACACCAGAGAGTATCCTATATCTTTACAAGGCTATAATCCGCTCATGTATGGAGTATTGTTGTCACATTTGAGCTGGTACATCTCTTACTCTTAGCAAGGATCCAAAAGAGAGTCTCAAATTTAATAGGTCCTGCACTGTCAACCAAGTTCCAACTTCTGCCATCTTTTCAATGTTGCATCCATGTGCCTGTATTATTTTAATGGGATGTGCTCTGATGAACTCATAGCACCTGTGCCCTCTTGACTTACATATTCCAGACTAACTTGACAAGCAGCAAGATTCCACCCCTTTACTGTTGAGGTCCTTAGACGTCTGAAAGCCTTCCACTTTAATAGTTCATTCCCTCGGATCGCTAGATTTTAAAATTCTTTCCCTGTTTCTAACTTCTCTGGCTGTACTTATCAGCAGAAGTTTAAATGTAATGTATGTGAACAGACATCTCACTGCTCAACTCTCCACAGTTCCTCGTAAGACAAGATCCCTTACATTTCATGTGGTAATGTGCCTTGCTTGAGGTGAAAAAAAGTAAAAAAAAAAAAAAAAAAAAAAAGCTATAACCAAATTAGTTTTATAACAATTTGGTTCAATTAATAAATTAATTATCAAACGATATTAAAATAATTAAATTTAGTATTTCAAACAGTTATTTAAAAGAAAAAATATAATTTGGTCGTGGGAGGGAGGGGGCATAATTTTAAAAAATGCTCCCAGGCAACCCTGAGTAGATACAGATAATCTATATATATATATAAATGTAATTCCTGGTTCATTCGTTATTAATAGTCTAAATAACCACTGGAAGGATTGCTTCGACATTTTGGTATAATATGTTTACTGTACCTATGCGTGTTTTTATATATCTCTTTTTAATTATAACATTATACTTAATTTTTTTTTTAATAAATAAGTGGTTTTCTTTGTTCTGACGTTGCCATTTTTTTTATTTAGTGACATATTTATTTATCACCGCCTGCCGTCACGTGACATCACTTGAAGGAATTTTTGGTCTCACCACGAGAGGCCGTGGTCTCTCTTAATGTAAACAAATTCTTATCATGCATGAAATAATTTTTAAAAATATCAAATTCTAATCGGTAAATTTTAAATGTATTTAATCACGTGATCATTTATAATGTAACCATGTGATTGAAATTTAATTTAAATTAACCACATGTGGTCGCTTTCCTAAATGAATGCTGATGCTCAAAATGTATAAACATTTTGACCCCTCCCTTAACTTAAAAATTCACCAAAAATCAGGAAATTGACCAATTTTTATGAAAATTTCAGTATTTATCAAATAATGATCGCGGAATTATTTTTTATTTAAATCTTAGTGAAAATGTATTATTTTGTTTAAACAAAAAATACCTTTACTAAAGTTATGGTTTTCAGTAGTAAATAAAAAAACGCAAGAATTTATTTTTTCTTTTTTATATATAAATAAAGAATCGTAATTTGTAGCAATAAAAAAATAAAATAATTTTTACAGGAACATTACGAAAAAAAGCCCCTAAAGTCCGTATTAATGAATTCGATATAACTCGAAGAAAAATGAATTTCTCGAACTACCGATATTATCATTGAATTAAGCATTGCTTATTTAATATTTTGGCGGAGTTGTATAACCATCACCCCCACCCCCCACTGCGTAATTTCTATACTGATAGGTTTTTTGAAATTTTTTCACTGGATTAATATTGGTTGGACACTAATTAACCAGATTATGAAAAAAATCATTATTTCGACATTTGAAAGAGGTGCTCACTTTTTAGTTACAACGTTCTGGTAAATTGGTCACGCCATTGTTAACATGGGGAGGGTTGGGGTGTCGATTCCGAGAGCCGTTCTTAACATGGGTAGATTGGAGTGTTTATTCGTTGTAACCGTACCTGACAACCTATAAATGTCGACATTTCCAATGTGAACGGTAAGCTGGACTTATGTAAAAAAAATAACAGATATACCAAACTGACTTTTTTCATTTAAAAATGTAATCATTTCCCTTTCGTTAATAACTTCTTTTTTTTTAATATTTTGTGTTTTATATATATAAAGTACAATTGTTGAATGTTATTCTTTTGATTATATTCGTTTTTTTTGGGGGGGGGGCAATTAAAAAGGAGATTAAAACGGAGCGAAATTTAAGTTTCCGTTCCATTTTTACAACACCCGTAAAACGGCGCATGCTCAGCAAGTTTTATCATGTTATAAACATCTAGATATACTTACATTATATTAAAAACCGAGCGACCCATAAAAATCTGGTAGCTGAGTGTCAAATCTGCTTAAAATATTGAAGAAAAAAAAAATAAGGAAAAAATAGAACCTCTTCCAAACATACTGGCAATAATTTGGTTTTGTCCTTCCCTTGAGTGTTTCCAATTACGGGGATTGATTTATTAGGATTTGTATTAGAAGCTGAGCACTTTTCAAAATTATTTAATTATTGAATTTGCATTTTGGTTAAATTTGTTAGTTTGCCATCGCTGATAGCCCACTAAAAAAAATTGAACAAAAGACGAATTTAAAAAGAATGGTACTCATGCAGAATTTGACCCCCCTCCCCTCCCGGATTCCAATTATGGTTAGGGCTCCATTGGCAATCACCGGATTCAACCGAGCGTTGTTCACATGTTGAAACACTAAATCAACATTTTATTTATTTTTTTGCATAATTAATTAATTAATGATGGGGGTATTTTTTCTGTTTATTTTCTTAACATCTGTTGACAAAAAAATAATTTGTACATTCTCTTAAAAAAAAAAAAAATCAACCTTTTCTCTACTTTCACCTAACTATTTACAGTGTTCATATAAAGCATTCATCTGTTCTTTTTATAAAAATTCCGTTTTCAAAAAGAAACGTTTACTGCTAACTTCCTTTTTGTGGAAAAAACAACTTTTATTGATAAAAAAAAATTGCAAAAAATAATAAAAGTAAATAAACAATACAAAATGCAATTTTTCTTGAGGAATGTGTTCCATTTTAACAAACTGAGCCACAGCAACACGTGGCCGGGTACAGCTAGTTATATATAATTATATGTAATTATTGGGGCTATGACAAGAAAATATTCTTTTCATGATTTTGACTCTCGAGTATATATCAGTTAATATCTTATATGTTTTTAGATAGAGTGGTATGGTTCTCAATTGATTAACTGTGTCAGATATATACCCGAGAGTCAAAACAATGAAAAGAATATGCTCTTGTCATAGCTCTAATAATTATATATACTTGTATATTAAGAATTGTCGCCACAACGATTTCTTAATGCTCATTGTAAATTTGGGAACGATTTTAAACGATTTTAAATTGTCAAATTTAAAGTAATTTTGGTTCTTGTCCAGAATTTCCCCCATATTTTTAATATAAATTTTTTTTTTAATTTGCATGATGTATGTAACTGTGACGAAAATTCCAAAAATCACATAAACTGAAAGTTTTAAATAAGAAAATCAAATTTTATCAGTATCCGAATAGTGACTGTCTCGCCTGCCAGTTTGAAAAAAAAAACTATAGAAACAAAGAGATAACTCAACAATAATTCGTACTTACAAGATCTATGTTGTAATGCTTACGAATTCCCATTAATCGCCTAAACATGATGATTTTCTTTATAAAAATATAACAACTTGATCAATTTACATGATAAAATTTTTGTTTTGTCACAGGTACATGCATCATACAAATTTTTCTTTATTAATACAGGGGGAATTCTGAACAATTCTAGACAAGAACTGTAGGTTGTGGATAGAATTAAAGTTAACGAAGAAAAGGGCTGACATTATGGTTCCTTTGTACTCCTAGATGGCAAGTCACTAATCTCTGATGACAGTTCTGTGCCCATGTCAGTAACAGTAAGCCTGTGCCAACGTCATTGGAGACACACAAGCGATCAAAATACACCGATCTTCTAAAAGAGCTTCCAAAAATGTCCATTTCTACACCTTCAATTTTGTCCCTGATCACCCTTAAAATGTTACTATCTTAGAAGACACCATCCCCGATTCTCGGATCTTAATCTAATTTTATTTTTGACATACCACTTAGTTTCTACTTCTAATTAGAGACTGACTTGCTTGTTTTCAACTGGTACCGGAAAACAATGGGTTATCTCTACTTAGCAAAGGGTTGAAAGAGTCTTACTAACCTTTCTCATTATCATTTTGTTTAGATTATTTATTTTTTCTTCCTTTTGGGGTGTTTATTGGTGATAGGACGATTCCAATATTTTTAACAATTCCGATACAGTTACCGATTCAGTTCTAAATTCCCGATTCCGATGCAGTTATTGATTCAGATTTTTAATCTTTTAAAATCTTTAAATATTTACCTATAATTTTTTTTTAACTTTCTGATTGCAAGAAGAATCCATGTAATATATGCATATATTTTCATAAATTTAAAAATACACTTTTTGCAAATTTTTCTTTTAGTTTTACTAATATTTTAGTTTTAAAATTAATGAATATTTATCATTTTATTATTAGTACCATCAATAATAAGGTTGTAAACAAAAACAAACAAAATTAACAATTAAAAGAATCGTTTTTAGTATCAGAAAATAGACACTAATTTTCCCGATACTGATTCCATTAAATTGTCCCAACTCTACAGGGTGGAATGAAAAAATTGCTGCCATAGAAAAAAAACGACATGATTCCATTTCCGTTTCATGAAAGCCGGTTTTCTTTTCTTGCTGCATACCATTTATTAGTTGCCAGTTGTGTATAAATCCCAAGAGTGATAGGAGCCTTCTATCATATCTGAAAGTGACACAATGTTTAATGAGCGAGATTGGAGATGCGTCGCTGTACAACATGTTCTCTACCAATCCAAGTTATGACAACAGGATCATTGCCAGTACCCTCAAAATGCATTGCTGGATTGCCATGAATAACAGTGACATGCCCAGAGTGATGAAAACAAAGTTTCTGACCATGGTTATGGTCTTTGGTGTGGTTTCAAGTGAGGGCCACATCATGCCACCTCACATCTTCAAAGTCGGCCAAAAAGTCAATACCAAAGAGTACTTGGATATGTTGAAGAGTGTGGTGATCCTCTGATGCAATAAAGTGAAAATCTCTCAACAAAGGTTTCCTTTCTAAAACAATTGCTCTTGACATATCAAAGGCCTTAATAGGGTATGACATCAAGGCCTACTTCACAAGATTTCGATCACTTCATACCCTCCAAAAAAATTCCAGCAAAAACCTAACAGTCAGCCGTGGTTCTCTCCAGAATGTCCTGCTGCCATTGAGCACAGAAATCATTTTTTCCATTGCTTCCAAAGTAATAGATGTACTCAAACTAAAGCCGCCTTTCAGACTGCCAGCAATGACTGTAAAGGAGTAATAAAAAATGCAAGAGAGTTGTATGCTCAGTCTGTTAAATCCAAAGTAGCTGAGCAGCAGCTTGGTTTCCACCAGTTTTGACAAATAACAAACAAGGTCCTGAACAGAAGCGCATGTTTTAACCCAACCATAATCAATGGACTTGAGGCACTTTTGTCAGCATCAGACAAAGTCAAACTCTTTGCCAAGAATTTTGCAGCTAATTCTACCCTATAAAACCAAGGCCATCAACCCCCATATTTCCTCCTGTATCAGAAAACATGCTATGCGAAATACAAATATCTGTGTGTGATGTTACCAAGCTAATCAAATACCTTGATTCCAGAAAAGCAACTGGCCCTGACAGCATTCCAATTATAGTGTTGAAAAAGCTTCAACCACAATTAGCTCCCATACTTACAAAGCTGTTTAAGCGTTGTCTTAAGGAGAAGTGCTTCCCAACACCCAGGAAAACTTCATCAGTATGTCCTGGATTTAAGAATTCTGGTGATCAGTCATCTCCCTCTCAGTACAGACCAATAAGTCTCCTGTGCGTCATGAGTAAGTTGCTGTTAAATAGAGAGGTAGTCAACCACCTCAGCAGAAATAACCTTCTTAGTGACATGCAATATGGTTTTTGTTCTGCTAGATCTACAGCAGAGATGCTTGCGGTTATATCTCATATGATTAGCGAATCTCTCTAGAAAGGAAGCCTTTGTTCCTTTCTAGAGCAATTGCTCTTGACATATCAAAGGCCTTTGATAGGGTATGGCATAAAGGTCTACTTCACAAGATTTCCAGCTACAGTATAGCTGGAAATGTCTTCTCAATTATTGAATCATTACTCTCAGATAGGTTCATAACCTGAATTGTTTTTTTCAATAAAAGTTTTAAAATAAAACTGTAGTGTTGTTTTTTTTAAGGCGACAACTTTATCGTTCTACCTTGTAGTATTTATAGATTGTTGTGCCACTCCCCATCATGTTTAATATAAAAATCTTTGCAAATAAAATTCATTATTTAACAAATCATTTGGGGATTATTAAGTAGGATTTGTTAATCTGAGTTAAGGCTGTTGTGTTATCTCCGCTTGTCTATAGATAAAAGGAAGTCTATTTTGAGTGATCTCCCTATTCTGGTTGTTGTTGTTGTTGTTGTTGTTGTAGTTTCCTTTGACAAGATAGCGGTTTAGCTGAGACTGGATGACTGAGGAAGGAGTAAATGAGGTATTTTGGTGAAAGTGTGTATGGCAGGGTAGACAAAATTTCTTAAAAGGAAAACAAAATGTTATATGACCATCGACCACTCCCATCCTTTCCCCATACATAATGCAATACATAAGCTCAAAAAGTTGATCAAATTTTTAAAATTTTTATTTTAATTTTTTTTTTTTTTTTTGTAAGAAAACATTGAAAAAAAAAAATGAATGTAAAAAATTGTAAACTTTTTGGTTAAATAAATTCTCGATTCTTGTCCAGGTATCTTCCTATATAAAAAAAAAAGAAAGAAAAATCTCTATGATGTACATGCCCATGACAAAACAAAAATATATTCCAAAAATCATATAACTTGATTAAATAAGAAAATCAAATTTTATGAGTACTCGAGTAGTGATTATCTCCCTTGCCCTTTTGAAAAAGACGGCAAGAAACAAAGGGAGATAACGCAACAATAGTTCATACTTACTATATGTTGTAATACCTACGAATTCTCCATTAATAGATTAAAAATTACTTTTTTATGAAAATAAAACTACTTGATCAATTTATATGATTTTTGGAATATAATTTTTCATTCCTCCATGTGTACGTACATCATACATATTTTTCTTTACTTTTATTTTTTAATATAGAAGGGATTCTGGACAAAAACCAAATTCTCGAGATTTGTATTCCAACCAATTGCCATAAATACTGCCTGTATCTATTAATGACATACCATACTAGGAACCAGCGTGTATTAACTTGGTTCTATGCGTGCCTCTCTCTGGCCATTATTATTCATGGGGACGCCTTGAGCCTGCTCTCAGCCTACTAAGCAAGCAGGACGTGTAAATTTTCTGATGTTTTGAATATAGACTTTTCAAATTTGTCCGTTGAAAAAAAAAATTCACAAATCTAAAATTTAAATCTAATATTCATATTTTTTCAAATGTTGAATTTTGTATTTATATAATAAATAAATAGACTTAATTCGATGTATGTATGAAAATAAAAAATAAAAAGCCTATTTCTCGAGAGAGACACTATTCTAGAAAAATAAACCCATATTCATTTTTTTTAAGTTGCAAAGTTTCTGCAATTCCAAATTATAAAGGCAATTTTGATATTACAATTAACAGCAAATGACGACTGTTTTTGATTTTTTTCAACTGATTTCGTTTCAATATTTTTATATGGTTTATCTAAAAGCCTCCATCTTAAATCGTCTGCTACTCTTGTAGGTTTTGGCCGTTTTCTCAGAACTTGGTGTCAATAAGCCACTACACATTGTTGTCTTTGGAGAATCGCTTTTGAATGGTAACTATTTCCTTCTGGTTTTTATTTTGATTATGTCCTAAAAACTTTAAGAAACATACATTTCTTTCTACATTTCAAACTTGATGGCGAAAATCACAGCTTGGTTTCTTTTGTGCACGTTTGAATTAAGGCTGAACACATATTTGAAGAATGGAAAATTTTTTTCCTACAATATCGTGTTATACAGAACTTCCATTGAATCGTACTGACACGAGAGATCTCTAAAGATGGTCTAAAATTACCTTACATGTGCTTTCAAGTAGCACCACATTTCTATTTGCGCTATACCATCCCCACAACGATGGTGTCACCATCTTTGAGAGCATCGTGAATCAAATTGACCACGTACTGAGTGTCCATCCTACAACCAACATTCACATCTGTGGTGACTTCAACGTTTACAATATTGAATAACTGGTCCACTCTAATAAGACAGATTATGAAAAGAGGTCCTGCCATGATTTTTCACTTGTCTATGATCTAACCCAGATTGTAGACAAACCCACCTAGTGATCAAACGATTCTAAAATTGATCCCGATTCTGATACAATTACCGATTCTCTTCAAAATTCCTGATTCCAATACAATTACCGATTCCAATTCTTTTAAAATTGTAAAGATTTAATTAGAGATTTGTTGTTTTTTTTTTTTTGTTTTTTTTCTTAACATTTTCACATTATTGTTAAATCTTGTATAATGTCTACATATATTTTTGCAAACATAAAATTACACTTCGGAGGGAAAGAGTACATTACACAAGTACAGCTTACTTGATATATTTTTCAAATGTTTTGCTTGTAATTGATTGAAAATTATGAGACAACTAAAGATTTATTTTGATTTTAAAACAAAGCCGAAATGTATTATTTCATTGTTAGTGTACAGAATTCATCTCCTAGAGAAAAATAAAGTTTTTGTTAATTGCTCTAAAATGTTTCGGAAATAGTAGTTCATTTTACGTGAAATTTATATATATTCCAACAGTCACTATACTACTATTGAATCACGTTTATTTCTTGTGATTTAGTCATTTATCATACTTTTTCTCCTTTAGATGGCGTGAGTGTTGTACTATACCGGGTAATGATTAACATTAACAAAATGAATCAAATAACAGGAGAACATGTAAGTCAGCCATTCACTCTTTTATTTTTTGCTTTTTTGTGGGAAGAGGTACTTGTAAGAAATGGGTATTTCAGATGATTTCAGTATTTATGTAATCCGTCTCGATAGCCAAAAAAAAAAAAAAAAAAAAAAAAAAAAAGAATGTAAAAAGGTAGACCACACTAAGCACGGAAAGGGTTAGAGAAAGGTTAAAAACAAATTTTAACCCTTCAAAAAAGTTAAAAATAAAGTTTTAAAATTTCCTAAAAAAAAAAAAAAAAGTTTTTCAAGGCATAAATGGTAGCTTTCAAATGGTAGATTACTTCATCAATTTCCAGGAATGACTCAGTATTCTCAGTCAACTGACTCACTAAATACTGAAATCTGGATGCTCATTTCTTACAAGTGACCTTTCGTGTTCAATCATTTGAACTCTTTGATACAGACAGAAAATCGTCATTTTAAAAAATCGATGCTACTTTAATAAGTGTTTAACTTTGCTATATTTGACCTACAAAAAGAATTTATGTGAATTTGATTCACAATAAGCGACGTGATCTGACACATAAAATACAAATGATGTATACTAGATCAAACTGTTTGAAGATACCAGTTTCCTAACCTAAAATGCACCAGACATTGATCTTATTGTTTTTTTTCTCTATCCCTTTGTAAAACTCGATCATGTTCTACAAAGCCAAAAACAAAAACAACAATTTTCTTGTTTCTGAATTCTGCATGGTTCTGTAGTGTAGTGGTAGCGTAATTGGTCAATTTCAGTTGTAAAATACACTCTCCTTGGTTCAATCCTCAGTGTGGGTGATACTCAAAAAATACAATTTCAAATTATTTAGGACTTCTATCCAGTCGTATCTGATGGAACAAGAGCATGCTATCTTCATGGATTAAATAAAGAGTTCTGTTCAAAATTCTGTGCAGATTCCAGAGTTTGACAGAAATATTTCAAAGTTTGAGAAGATACACCTAAAGAAGGTCGTATATTGACTGAAACGTTATTAAAATAACACTCAAGATGAAAACAATAATCCAAAGAATCAAAATAATAAAAAAATTTTCCTCTAGAAAACAATCAAATCAAACACAATGAATAAATATTTGAACATATAAAGAACTTGAAGCATAAAAACTTTTACCAAAATGACTGAATTCAGCATTAAAAAATCCAAAGAGGGTTGATGTGCCGTAAAACAAAACAACCAAACAGTCAAATAATGTAAATTCAAACAATATCAATACAAGCGTTTCTATTAATTTTTCCATTGATTTACTTTTATTTTAATCTGGCAAATCCACTCATATTTCTACGGCTTCATCATAGAAATCAATAAAAAAAATTGTTTTTTACAGAAGCAAAGAAAAATTGTCTGCACTGCTTTTGTCTATTTGTCATGTGAACAGATTTGTGTAAATGACAGAAAAATATCTATAAATGTCGAAAACACCTATGCAGCATTTATTTATTACTGGGGGGGGGGGAGCGATCGTAAAATATGCTTAAATATATTTTAATTTATTTAGATTTCGTATTTAATATTACACAGCCAATTCTCTATTAAATATTATATAGTACCTAACATATAGTACCTAATTATATATATAGTACCTAATTATATAGTACCTAATATATAGTACCTAATTACATAGTACCTCATTATATAGTACCTGATTATATAGTACCTAATATTTAGCACTGATTTCAGAAGTTAAACAAATAATGACTTGAGTGCTCTCAGCTAGAATCAAAACCAAAACAATAAGAGCTCCAGTTGCATTCTCTACTGTTTCAGCTATCGACAATTTAAAATTAAACCACTTCTAGCTATGATTGAATTTTCACATGCACAAAACTAATAGAAATAGGCCGGCAAGTTGAAATGAACATTTTGCATTGCAACTTGCCGACATATTTCTGTATGCGTTATTCATCCATTCAAACAAAGATTTTACTCATTATAAATCATCCTTGGTTGATAATTACTATTTCCTGTTAATTTCAGTAGCTTAAGAGTTTATCAGTTAAATATTTTCACACAGTCACACACATATATGCATTTACTCTTTTATTTATATAAATTAGGTCCCTATTTTTTTTTTTTACTGGAAATCGCTCCAGACAAGGTGTGAAGCCACTTCATGTAATAAGCTAGCAAGAACAAAAGATGATTATTGCAAAGACGGGAGATGCCTATGAGTCTTAGTCTTGAAAAGATTAAAGCTATAGGTAGGAAGAGAGTTCCATAAACCTGCAGTTCTTGGAAAGAAACTACTGGAATAAGAAACTGTAATACAATGAGGTATCAAAACAGCGAATTGATGGAGACCACTAGACCAACAAGTCAAACAAGCTGGAGCAAAGGAATAGATCAGATAATTTTGAAGGAGACATGCCATAATAGTATTTATAGAAAACACACACTAGCAACATCACGTCTGTGAGAGGAGAGAGTCTGCAGTAAAGAAGAAAGAGTAGAAGCCAATCAAATTAAAAATATGTTTCTCTACCTTATCAAGAACCCTGTAATAGAACAGAAATTCACCAGCCCAAGTATAACAGCAGTACTCCATACATGGTTTGATAGTAGATTTGTAGAGTTAAAGAATAGACTAGGGTGTGAGAAAGTGTTTGGTGTGATAGAGAGAACTGACTTTAAGAGAATCAGAAAGAGCAATGGATCTAATGTATGAACTCCAATGAAGATTTGATGACGAAGAAAGATCAAGAAGTTTCAGTCGATTTCTTCTCAAGAGTAGAGCTATCCATGAGACTCTCACAATGAAAAGGGATATGTCTATAATCGAAAGTCATGGGCCGTGTCTTAACTGGATAACTCAAAATAAACCATTTCGTATCCTAATTCACAATTGAGTCGAGGTCAACTTTTAGTAGAATTAGAAGGATTAAAATGACCTTCCCCTTCCTTTTCTTTTCATTTCCTAACAAAAAATAGAAGTGACCAAAGTGGTCTCGATCTACATTAAATTTGTAGAGGAAAAGGAAATATCAGAAAAGAATGTCAGAAAAAAAAAAGGTTAAACTGACTGAATGAGTTGACATTTAAGAAAAGAATGTAAAGTTGTTGTTAGTCAACACATGTTCAAAAAAAAAAAGAAAAAAAAAGTATTTTGGTATAATTAAGAATTATTTTTTACTAGCCTGGATGACCGGCGTTGCCCAGGTGTATGGAGGTGTGTGTTGAACAATAAAAAAAAAAAGTGGTAGTAGGCAGGTAGGCTTGAACACATACCACGAAGGAGGAAAATAGCATGAAAAAAAAATGACATCTTTGCCCTTTTTTGGGCCCTATTAAAGAAGGAGAGACTAGTTGTAGATGCACCAGCCCAAATGTGGCAACAATACTTCATGTATGGGCTATTTTTATTACCTTTATCAGTATATAAAGTTTGTAACATATACTAAACTTAATTTTTATTACCTTTATCAGTATATAAAGTTTGTAACATATATACTAAACTTAATACCATGAGACACAGAGAATAGAATGGAAATATGACTAAATACAATATGCATATTTAATTTACACATGCGACATAATCACGTTGACACACCGGTTCCCACTGGATCACCGAAGTTAAGCAATGTTGAACCTGGTCAGTACTAAATGGGTGACCATTTGGGATTTCCAGATGCTGTATGTGCTCTCCGCTTATCTCGGCATTGTTTCCAGTCTTCCTGGACTTCTCCTTGCCACTGGACTTAAACAGTGCCGATTCAGGAGAGCTGTGGTTGGAGATTGTGCAACCCTTGCCTCACAATTACACACGCAGCTTCCCCACAGGGGGTATCCTTTGTCTTTTGAGACTGAATGGATGCATCGATTTAATTTACGTATTAACAAACATAAAGTGGGCTTTTGACACAACATAAAAGAATATACGATAAAAAGGGCTTGTCACTCATCACTTTAAGTGGTCTCTAGTTTCTTTATATTCAAACACGTGGAATCTTGCTGCTCACCATGGTGAACATCACTCTCTCCCTCTTCCAGTTGAATAAGTCTCTCTGCTAAAAGGGGAATTAACCCACTAGTGTCCTTAGCAACCGATGCCATTCTCCTTTACACTGTCAAACAGACTATGATGTGTAAAATGGATCTAAGCATTAAACAGTAAAGTTTTTCAAAATAATATTTTTATAATCTGTACCATTCACTTATAATTTTTTTTTTCTCATAAATTCTATGGATAACATTGATGTTCTTACTCAATTAAAAAAAATCATATTTTTATTCTGATGAGATTAAGGCACTGATCAATCAGCTAGTAGGGCCCATTAATCCTATATGTCCCTAAAAGAACTAATTATCCCTGTCAGGAACTAACCAGCAGTTGGAGAGGAGCTCAAATCAGCAGAGAAGACAGACCTCTCTCTTCCCACTCTGTCCACTGGATCCCATTAGGATGCGACTACTTCACTGAAGACCTCTACTGAACAGCATGAGGAAACTTCAAGTTTCTGCCTTCCAACACAAAAACATTCTAGAACTTTACATTTTTTCTTTTCTTTCTGTCACCTCAGACACAGTTCTGCTTCTTATGAAATAAACCCTTTCGTTGTTTTATTTTAAAAAGAGGTGTTGGTTAATTATTCTGTGTTTTTTGTGTTTCAAATTAATATTAAGGGTTTTGTGCACTCATGCATATAAACTTCCTAAACCTGGAAATGTTTGTGCTGTGTCTATAAATCAGGATGAAAATTTTCCTGGGATAAAAAAAAATACAAATTATAAATATTTGTATTTTCTGGATTACTGTTATCATCTTAAGGGTTATTTTTACAACGTTTCTGCCAATGTAATCTCCGGCCAGCTTCAGGTGTATCTTGTCAAATTCAGGAATTTTTCTCTTGAACTCAGGAATCTGCTTGGAATTTTAGACAGAACCCTTTATTTAATCCGTGGGGGTAGCATGTTCTCGTTCTGTTAACCATGAAACAGCAGCTGAAACTCAAGATGAGAACAGAAGCCTGAATAATCCAAATGATACAAATTATCAATCCTCATCTCAAAAATTCAGAAACAAAATTGTAAATAGTTTGAATTTTACTTCTAAAAGTTTCTTTTTTAAATCTACAAAGAATTTTTCATCTTTTTAAACCAGCAAATCAGTTTATTTGTGAGGATTTTTGCATTTATTTAATTTTTGGACTTTTTTTTTTGTATTGAAGAGTCCATTTTATCTGCACAAAGTCTGTAAAAAAATTATTCTTTTTCTCTTTTGTTCTTAGGTTGGTTTTGGAATTTTGAAATTCCTTGCATGCGTCGTTATCAGTTGCCTCATTGGATGCACTGCAGGTGTGACTGCAACTTTGGTCTGTAAATACAGTCATTCCAGACACAGTGAGTGTGGCATTGTTCTGTTAATTATTTGACAGCTAACAAATATGAAAAGATTTGATATTTTTATGTCATTAGATTCTGTTAAGCGGTTTTCCCCAAAACTCCATAAAATAATCCGTTCAAATTCTTTCCTTTTGTTCTTTTACATTTGTTTTTAACCTACAAACTCTTCCATTTTGATGCATGAAAATGATGCCCAATGGTTTTTTGTTTCGTAATTTGTAAATAAAGGGAAACAACTCTGTATTTAGACAACAAAATTTAGTTATGAAGTACTCATCATCATCATATTCGGTTGAATGTCTATTTTATATATTCATTTCCAAACTACCCTATCTGACCAGGTCTTTATTTATCTTTCTTTCTCTTAAATTCATCCTTATCATTTCCACCCAATGTTTTTGTAATGAAAAAGTTGAAGTCATATTAAGCTTGGGAAGCTTTATTTATCTTAAAACATTGCAGGGACTTTATGTGGGTTCATAATGATTTAAAAGGAGGGGGGAAGAAAAAGAGAATACCCAAGGGAAGTAATTCGATTCTGGAGAGCATAAATAGATTTAGAAGAGTTTTTCAGCTCAGTTTTTTTTTTTTTTTTTTTGGCCCTCCCCTGCCAATTGACCTTAATATTCTAATGTAAAGTTAAAGCTTAATTAAAGGGCAATAACCCACCCCAGACGATCATCATTTAGGAGACTGAAAAAGGGAACACTGATAAGGAGAAAAGCAAAACAACCATTATGTGCAAAACTTCAACTGCCAGAAGAGTGTCACTTAGAACTCAATTTTACCTTGTACTTTATCTGTTATGTCACAAGTCCTTGTGGACGATTCTGGTCTGAATTTTGGAAGCCTTAAAGTTATTTTACATCAACTGAAACGTTGTGAGAATAACACACTGAAGATGACAACAGTAAATAGTCTGAATAATCCAAATAATACAAGCGGTGTAATTGTTGATAGAAAAGATTTGAAAAAAAAAAAAGAAAAGGAATAAAAATTTGACATGTCTTGTGTTATAATCAGGATTCCCATTTATTTATAAAAAAAAATAAAATAAATTTTTTATATAAAAATTTTCTTCCTTTTCCAAAACGTTGACATGATCACTTTTCAAAAAATTTTTTCTTCAGTTATTTGTTTCTATTTTGATATTCTTTTCAGCTTTTCTTAGCTAAGGGAAAAGACCACTTAAGAAATTGGCTGAGCTCTTTGAAATAATGTCTTCTAGAATACGAGCCACTTCATATATTACAAAAGTTATGTTCACTCCAGATGGTGGAGAATTTAAATCATGTTCAAATACAAATTTTGTCCATAAAAAATGGAAAGCTTTTGCCCTTGTTTTTCAGTTATGGAACCAGTTATCCTTGTCACAACCGCCTACATTGCATACCTCATTTCGGAAGCTTTGGATTTATCTGGAATTCTTGGGTAAGAATTTCAAACCAAGGAATGATGATTAAAAAAGTAAAAACTCATAATCTGTATAAATCAATATTTTTTTAATTTTTGATTTGATATCTTCTGTCTTGATTGCTATGGTTTCTCTGACTCTTTTTAAAATTTACATAATAATAGAGGAGACCAATGGCCAACACCTTTCACGGAAAGTTGTTCTATGTGGTTTCTATTTTATTCCAATTTTTTTCCTTTCCTTCACTATAATCTATTTGTTTTTCTTTTAATCATAATCCGAACCTTGATTTAGCTCTGTTGAGTAAGGTTCAAAACCGACTAACTAGCTCTTTCAGTCTTTTCATTTTTTAACTCAACGGTTAAAAAAAATGTGATCTTTATATAGCCCTATAAAAATTTTATGCACGCACGCACACACACACACACACACACACACACACACACACACACAAAAAGGTATAAATGTATATTTGCCCATGTATAGAGCATACACATTATGTCAAACTAACAAGTTCCAAGTCTCGGCTAGGTGCTCATATTTGTTTCTGAATACATGTCGCTTTAAAAGGACAGACTTAACTTTTGTTAGCCAGATGAGCATGGAATATCCAGTGGCCAATTTTCTTTGGAAATTGAAGAGACTCTCATGGGGAGTGGAGTTAGTGGAGGTGGAAGGCAATCAGCAAATGCTGTGAAGAGCTACATCTAGTACTCTTTCCCAATTTGTAATATAAAGGTTTCTCGACTGTAGAGCCAGGCTAATTATTTGCTAGATGATACTATTATATCTTTCCACTTGTCCATTACCTTACGGAGTGAAAGCAGTTGTTCAACTAATAGCAATACCTTGAGAAAGCAAGAATTCCTTTAGTTCATCCGACATGAAAGCGGTTCTACGCTCAGAATGTACAAAAGAAGGATTTCCAGATATGGAGAA
The DNA here is from genome assembly GCF_053919585.1 of Euprymna scolopes. Taxonomy (NCBI): domain Eukaryota; kingdom Metazoa; phylum Mollusca; class Cephalopoda; order Sepiida; family Sepiolidae; genus Euprymna; species Euprymna scolopes. Next base: position 78,246,077 of record NC_136492.1, read on the forward strand.
TAAGCTAATTAGGTGTTTCTGGACAGGTGAAGCTGAAATATCGGCACAGGGAAAAGCAAAAGGAAAGCAAGAGTATTTGTCAATGACTGTTAGTATGTAGCGGTTGTGAGAATTTGAAGATAATAGTCCTTTGAAGTCCACACTTATTCTTTCAAATGGCTGACTTGCTTTTATGAGAATCTGAGGTGCCACCTTAAGAAACCTAGGTTTTACTTTGGAACAGGCCCAGCAAGCTTTCGTAACTGCTTACTTCCACAGAGTATGGCAGATGTTTTGGCTCTAATGAAATGTAGCATTCTAATTAGCCCCAGATGGCATGTGTCTGTGTAATTTGTCAGCAGAGGTGGTAGAAGAACAAATTCAAGACAAGACGTCTGCAGCAACATTTTGTTTCCTAGGGGATAGGCATTATCATAGCTAAAACAGGCAAGTTCTAGCTTCCATCATGTAATCTTCTCATTTGTTATTTTGCTCTTTCCTTTGGAGTCAAACATAAACGAGACAGATTTTTGGTCAGTGATCAACTTAAGATGCTTCCCGAACAGTAAATGTCGCCATTTTCGGATCGCCTCTACAATTGCATAGACCTCCTTTTCAACCGCAGAGTGCTTCTGCTCAGTGGTGGATAAAGTTCTTGAAAAGAAGGCCACTGGCCAAGAGTTCTGTGTTAGAGAGGCAGCTTTGTCATGCTCTGAAGCATCAGTTTTAATCTCAATAGAGAGAGAGAAGAGTCTATTCCATGGCTACTAGGTACGTTTTTGCAGTTTCTTTCTTCAAGTCCTAAAAAAGCGTAAAGCCTTTTACTCCAATAGTTTCTTCCCCAGAACTGCAGGTCTTTGGAACTCCCTTCCGGGATTCTGCTTTCCCAACTGCAATGATATGTAGAAGTTCAAGTGTAATGTTAACAAACATCTTTCTACTCTTACCCCTTCATAATGACCCCGCTAATTAAGTCCCTAATAGTAGCCCCCTGCTTCAAAGTGGCACTGTGCCTTGTTTGGGGTGAAAATTGAATAAAAAAAAAACAAAAAAAAAAAACTTAGTGAGGAGAAACTTGGTAATTTTGGTTAAAGGATGTAATTTCTCAGAGAAGTTAAATATCCACTTTGAATAGTGAGAAAATATTCCCATATCTTATCGAAGAGAAGGAAGGTCTTGAGGGACAGGCAAGTCCATCAATCTTTTGAGCCTGTCAGAGTCTGGTTTTACCAAACCTTTGCTTATAGTATACCCAAGCAAATCTACAGAAGCAAGAGAGTAGTGACACTTGCTTTCATTCAGTGTTAGTCCATACTTTGCCACGGCTTTCATAAAACTTTTTAAATTAGTATCATGCCTAGCCTGATTTTCTCCACAAACTGTAACATTGTCAATGTAGGCGAAGGTTCTTCAGAGGCCTTCTCGTTTGATGATATTGATAACTTGTTGGAAGCTTTCTACTCCATTGGTTACTTCAAACGGAATTCAACAAAACTGGTAGAGGGATCCAGAAGCTTCGAAGGCTGTGTATTTTCGGTCTTCTGGCTTGATGGCAACTTGATAATAAGCACTGGTTAGATGAAGAGTGCTAAGTATTTGGTAAGTGGCGATCTCATTTACCAAGTCCTCCATTCGAGGAAGAGAATAAACATCTAGGAGAGTTAACTGGTTTATCATTTGAAAGTATTCCACAACAAGTCTCTTCTTGTGATTCTCAGGATACACTACAAGCATTTAGGCTCGCCATGGAGATACCTTCCTTTAGCATATTTTAGCTATTTCTGATTTAATAAATTCAGTATCAGGCAGGTTATGTCTCATGGATTTAACTACTATTGGGCAACAGTCTAAAGTTAGATTTCTAAAGCGAGAGGGGTGAGGGACATTTTTAATGGTGGTCAGTCCGCAAACAGTAAAAGGGAGAAGGGGTCCTTCTAAAAGTATTTCTACTAAAGAATGTTCGTTTAGAAATTTATGCCCACGAATAATATCACTGCATAGGTCAGTCTTAATTGATAGCTTGATATTATTGTGCTCCCTTCCATTCGGACTCAGGTACAATACGATGTCTAAAAGTAGAGAAACTGTGGGTCATCAAAATTTTCTCAGAACTTGGTGAGACTACTAACCCAAGAATCTTAACTTTATCAGGATGGATGAAATTTTCAGAGCTCTCAGTATTGACAAATATCCTCGTAGGTTCACCTTTGATTTTTCTCCATAAGGATAAACGAGATAAACTGATGAAGCCAGAAGAGGCTCATCTTAATTTATAGCAGCTGCTGTTGGAGATCTGCAGACACGTGTGAAATGCCCCTTCTTCTTACAGCTTTTACATACTGAATTTCTGGCAGAGCACCTCGGTCATGTCTTGAGTTTCCACAGAAGAAGCATTTCTGTCCTAAGAGTGCTTCTACTGTGGGTTGCTCTTCGCACTTAGACTGGTCTTTCTCTTCTTATCCTGTTTTAGCTGTGGATATAGACGTAGTCAAGAAGACTGACTGAGTATATTTTGTCAATTGTTTTGGGGCCGTCTCAAGCATGAGAGCTTAATCGTATGCTGTATATAAGGAATTTCTTGTTCTCCAGAAGTCTCTTTGATGTGGGATGACAAAATTGCGTTTATAAATGTATCTCTGGTGTACTCATCCCTTGCTTGCATCGCCGTCACGGCCTGGAAATCATAGGCCTTGGTGAGTTGTTTCAAGGACTGTAGATATTGATACATGTTTTCCTTTGTTTGTTAGCGACGAGTTGCCAATAAATGCTGGCAGAAGATGCTATTTTTTAGACTGAACAAAACTTCCTCAAGGGCGTTCATGGCCGTCTGCTAGTCATTAATGTCAGAAATGTGTTTGACTATTGCAAGAGATATCAGATTAATTAATAACTGTTCCACAAATCCGAAAACCTCAACATGAAATATTTCCAGAACAAAAAATCGAATAAACGTAGAACCCCATCCTCCAACGTAGACCCCTTTTCTACATCTTTTCATTCAATCACCTCAGTCGCTGGTAGAGACTTTCAATTAAGAAGAAACTTTCTTATCTTCTCTTTTCATTCATTTACAATCTCTTAAAAAATAAATTTTGTATTTAATTTATCCATTCGTCTCAGTCATCTTTGCTTGCTTGTTTCAACTCCATTTTACACTCGATTATTATCACTATTATTATTTATTATTTTGAATTTGCGGGATTAACATCGACACACGTTAGTCCCGCAACAGTATCCTTTACACAAGATTCCGTGCACTGTGTATTTTTAGCATGATTATTTTGGGCCTAATTCAAGCTCAATATGCTTTCCACAACATTTATTGTTTTATATTTTTAGCATGATTGTGGTCTGATTCAAGTTTTTTTTTTTTTTTTTTTTTTTTTTTTTTCCACAATAATTCTTTGGTTTTGTATTTTTAGCATGATTGTTTGTGGCCTGGTTCAAGCTCAGTATGCTTTCCATAACATCAATTCAAAATCTCGGACAAGCACCAAATTCATCATAAAAGTTATCAGGTAAATATTTAAAATGTATTTTAATTGTTTTAATTACGATTTCGTAAACTCATAGATGGCGGGGGGGGGGTTACAGATTCTGTCAATCATAGACATGATTATGTGTCTAATTTGAAAGAAGAACAGAGTTGCAAGGGACAAAGTGGTTCCAAGTCACTAGAAATATGAATACGAATTTCATGCTGCCATCTCTCTTGTTTAAAACGGCAAATATTATTTGGATGTAATTTAAGGATCTGATCAAAAGTCTGGCATCCAGAAGGCTGGCATATGCAATTAAATAGTTTGACATTTTGACCTTGAGGTCAACTTCTGCTGACTGCATTTCAAATAAAAAAAAATGAAATAAATTAAATTTAAAAAAGAAGATAGAAAAAAAGTACAATTTCTGAAAAAAAATTCCTGACTAAAACAAATCCTTGCAAAATTTTTATCAATGAATCTTTGATTAATCTTTCTCTTCCATTTTATTATTTATTTTGTTAGTCTTGACGTATTAAATGAAAAAAAAGATCCTTACAAAAACTAGCAAATTCCTGGAAGAAATATATACTAAAGAGGAGGTAATGCTTGGAAGTATAATATCATAACAAATGAACGTATACTTACTACACTATTCCACCTCCAATGAGAAAGTAATGCTTAAAAGGATGATCTCATGGCAACAGAACAAATACTACATTACCACCAACTTCCAAAAGGTGGGAGGTAGTGCCTGGGAGAATGATATTACAACAGAACAAATACTAAATATTTCCTCCTCCAACAAGGAGATAATTCTTAGAAGGAAAGTGTTATGATCACAACAGATACTATACTAACTTCCCCCCCCAAAAAAAAAGGAGGAGGTAACGCCTGGAAAGCTGGTATTATGATGAACGACTGAATTGAGCATTGAATAATATTATATTAGACTGATGAAATAGTATAGTGAAATGAATTAAGTATCATTAATAGACGAATAGTTTCGGCGTCAGGCAGACAGATACCAAATTTCCATGAGTCATAATTGTAACTTATCTTTTACACTTTGAGAAAAGTAAGCCTTCATCCGAGACGAATGTCACACGGTACTGCATAAAATTAAAGTGGGTGGTAATAAAAACTTTTTAAAAATTCAAATAATTGGGTTTGTAATTTTTTTTTTTTTTTTTATCATTATTATTTATTTTAACTGGCCCCTTTTTTTTTTTTTTCAGTACATCTGCTGAGTTGGTGATTTTTATTTTCCTGGGAATCTCCGTAGCTCGCACAAGACACCAATGGAATGTTGGATTTATCCTTTGGTCTCTGTTTGCTTGTATTGTATCAAGAGTCATTGGTAAAACAAATGAAAAAAACAAACATTATTATAAACAAGGAAATCATTCATTTAACAATTTGTATGGAATCCACCCTATATATATATATATATATAAAAAAAAAACAAAAATAAATAAAAATCTGTATAATATACGTCCCTATGACGAAATGAAAATATTATATACCAAAAATCATATAAACTGATCAAGTAATTTTATTTTTATAAAGAAAATCATTTTTAAGTGATTAATGGGAATTCGTAAACATTAAGCATGAATATAACAAGTATGAATTATTATTGGGTTATTTCCCGCTGTTTCTTGATTTTTTTTCAAAATGGCGGGCAAGGCAGTCACTTCTCAATTACTCATAAAATTAGATTTTCTTATCTAAAAATAAAACTATTTGATCAATTTATATGATTTTTGAAATATGATATTTTTATTTCATCAGTACATCATACAGATTTTTTTTTAGTTTTTGTTTTTTAATATAGGGAGAATTCTGGACAAGAACCATGTTTATTTATTTCTATTGTGAATACATTTGTTCATTTTTCAAGTAAGAATTCATTTTCATGTCTACATTAAGATTTTCAGATAAAAGTAAATGGCCAAAATTCTGTAATGTGGACGTTATATTTTCACTCAGACCCACACAGTCGCAAAGGAACAAAAAAGGAAATTCAACTTGCTTTTTTCTAGTTGAAATAAAAGGCATTTATTAACGGCACTTTCCAACCAATGCAATGCATCTTGTTTTAAAAGTCTTTTAGTTTACCATGTATTTAACAAAACTCTGCCGTATCGAACACATGCTTTTTCTTCTCCTGCATGAGCATGCCTGCTTGTCCTGTTATTACACAGGGTTTTTTTTTTTTAATGTCTCTTTTTATTTCTGCTGCTATGTCGTCTGACCAGCTTTTGGTCCAAAGTTCAGATTGCATCTTGTTTCAAAAGTTCCTCTCACACTGACTCGTGGTTCCAAATCCTCTGGTCGCCCCCATGGTTCCTTTTTAAGTTTGAGTAAGTAATCACAAGGGTTATAGGTCATAGTGAGAATAATATGTGTATGTAAGTAATAGGCATTGTGGCATTGTGTGTGTGTGTGTGTGTCTTGTTCTTGTTAGTACGTGTATAGGTGTGTACAAGCTGATAGAATTTTTATGATTACTTTTAGCCTTGCCTCTTCCTGGCAAAAGATAGAGGGGGGGTATATGTTCTTAGGTTCGATTTAAGGTGTTGTGGAAAAAAACTCTGATTTTGTTGACCAAGTTTCTATTTGTTATAGGTTTGATTAATTTGGCATAAACCTGTTACTTTTTGGGTTTAAAACGATTTCTATAGGTTAAATATATTTTGAGTTAACATGTTCCTGTGAAAACTAACTTGAATTTGGAAGTAAATAGGAGAGCAAATCCCAACAAAGTGAAGAAAGAAAGAGGGTACTATTCGAACCATTTCCTTTTTAACGTTAATCTGAATCACATCTCAATCTCACTACAAGCTCATGAACCACCAGATTTTTTTTTTTTACATGAGAGTCACCATTTATCAAGGCCCGAAGGCTACTCGAGGATAAGGGTTAATGAGTATAAAATTGTAACTGAGATAACAGCGCCTTAATAGTTAATGGTATAAATGAGGTAGAAATGGATTATTTGGGGGTAGGGACTGTAGTCAGCTGAAAAGCAACCCAGTGGAACAGAATTCCACAGGCGGGCAGTTCTAGAAAGGAAGCTTTGTTCATGGAATTTGCGTTTAGATTTAGACACAGATAGAGAGTGGTGGAATAGTTGATCGTTGTTGTAAGTAGATGAGTATTTTTTGTGAAAGTTTGGCAAGGAGGTACCATATATTGAAGCTAAGAACTTTGAATGAAAATAATGATAGAGCAGAAACAGGCTCGCAACATCTCTTCTGTATGAATGAAAAGAGAGCATTGCCTCCTAGGTTTAGAAGCCAGTTTTGTATTTTGACAAGGCCGGATAGGGTACCCCAAGCAGTTTCCGCCTAGATATTCCATTTTAAAACCTATCTGGCTCTTATACAGGTAGAGGGTTGCATCATGTCGAGAGCTAAATACATTCTGGAGCAGTAAAATGATGCAACCGTTCTTCTGAAAACCTTTGAAAAGCCTTTGAAAAACATGAGATACGGATTTTACTATTATTCTATGAACCTGTGATATATTGTCATGCCTAGCATAAATCAAAATAAATTGTCACATCTGATTTGATATATTGGTTCAGCAACATCATGAAAAATGATCTTTATCATATACTAGATCTACTGTTGCATAACAGGAACTGATTCTTAAAACCCTGCGGATTATCCAGATACTGATTTTTTATATAGGGAGTTGGAGGCATGTCATTTAGATGACACACAGCAGTAATACACTCAACAATAAAGATGAAACATATAAATCATAACCATTTCTGGTTTTGGCAACAATAGCAACTACATGCGTATTTCCTGGCACTCTAGACAAATCCGGACATGTGCCAACAGTACACAACCTGCTAAGACATGGCTGATACATGTACATATTACCGACATGGCTGATACATGTATATATTACAGAAAAATCAGTTAATTTTGTTGCAGATCAACAGCTGCCTGATGTTTTTTTTAAATCCTTTTTAAGACTTCCCAATATGGCTTCTGGCATTTTATAGAAATTACAGTTGGTGGCCGAAATGGAAACCAAGGGAAATAACCATTACATTAATAATGTGGTTATGTTTCTGGATGTTGGAGATGAGGATTGATGATCAGTATTATTTCAATCAACGGATAAAGTACTAGGTAAATTTGGTTTTAAATGACACTCTTCCAGAGGATGAAGGTTTAATCCTCAGTGCGGGCAACATTAAGAATATAATTGTGATTTGCTTGAGGCTTCTACCTAGTTATGCCACCACTATTACCACAATAACGAAAGGTTGGACTTTAGGCGTGACCAGGTACAGCTAGTATATATATATATATATATATATATATATATATATATATATATATATATATATATATATATATATACTAGCTATATATATATTTTATAAAGCTCCCCTCTTTGGTAGAGCACTCTCGTAAATTATCTTACTCGCTACTTAATTTAGCTGAAATAATGCGAAGCTCGCGATTTGTTTACAAACAAACGTTTGAGCCCTCTACGAGTAGCGGACGGATGTTTATTTAAATAATCGTTCGGACAGGTTAATTTCGGCCACCGATTCCGTAGTCAAGGGGTAGAACTGCCGACTGTCATCACGACGGTTCTAGGTTCGATCCTCGGCTTGGGAGAGGTGTTAGTCTAGCGGCACTGATGAGTTGTGATACAACGAAACAGGTCTGTATGTCGATGACTAAAATATATTTTATATTATATATATATATATATATATATATATATATACTATCAACACAATGGTTCTAGGTTCAATCCTTGGCTAGGGAAAGGTGCTAGTCTAGCCGCACTGATGAGTTGTGATACAACAAACAGTACTGTAGGTTGATGACATATATATATATATATATATATATATATATATATATATATATATATATACACTAGCTGTACCCGGCCAAGCGTTGCTGTGGCTCAGTTTGTTAAAATGGAACACATTCCTCAAGAAAAATTGCATTTTGTTCGTTTATTTACTTTTATTATTTTTTGCAATTTTTTTTATCAATAAAAGTTGTTTTTTTCCCCCAAAAAATTAATTTTTTACCATAAATTGTTAGGTGCAAGTTTTTGTTTTTTTCTTCAGGAAAACTTGCACTTTTTTTAAAAGAAATTTGGCAGTAAACGTTTCTTTTTGAAATCGGAATTTTTATTATAAAAAGAACAGATGAATGCTTTATATGAACATTGTAAATAGTTAGGTGAAAGTAGAGAAAAGTTTGATTTTTTTTTCAAGATACTGTACAAATTATTTTTTTTCAACAGATGTTAAGAAAAACAGAAAACATACTTCCATCATTAATTATGCAAAAAAATAAATACAGTGGAAGACTTTCTGTTATTAATGTTTGCTAAAAAATAAATACAGTAAACTTCGCTGAAGTGTTAGCATATGCTGCATCTTAAAAAGTTGGTTCATGCTGACAATTAAATAAAATAAACGTCTAAAAATTAGTAAAAATAAGTAAAATCATGAATGACGGCTCTTGGGGGGGGGCAAGTAAGTAGGAACAACACAATCATTTGTGTAAAATAATTAATATTCGAGAAATTGTGAACAATAACAAAAATACCTGATACCAAATGCAGTAAAATTCAAGTATCTTTTATACGTGCTGAAACTGTGTTTAAGTTATTTTTATTTCATTTCTTTTATTAAAAGTCGTCTTTCCAACAATTAACTGGTTACATGTCGTTTAACCATTGGGAACTTCACTCTTGGAAAATTGTATAAAACATCTATGACTATTACTAACTCTAAATTTGGGAGTGCAACTCGAACTTAGGGTTAGTGGTAAATAAGTCATTTGTTAGGTGTGTCAGAACTTTCGTGAAAAATATTGAATAATTCCACCCCGTTTTCCAAGCTTATAACTCCTCGAAAAATTTAATTCAAACCCTAATTTTTTTTCAATTAAAGGAGCAAGGACCAAGGTTTCATTAAAAAAAAAATTTAAAAAAAAACAACAACGTGGTTTAAAAAAAAAAAAAAGGTTTTAAACTTCGGACTTTACAGGTAAATTTCTAAAAAACACTACTTTTTTGTTTTAAATTTGAATATATTATTTATTGATCTTTTATCTTCAATTTGTGATATATAAAACTTTGGTGAGTAAATTAATTATTTACTTTTTAATAGACATTTGAAGAGGGTGGCTTGAATTAAAAAAAAAAACGTTTGTCTAAAATATTATATTCAGTTTATTGGAAAGAGCATAAAATTTCACACTGACACTGAAAATATCGTAAAAATTGAATCAATAGAAAAATTTTGATAGATTTTTAAAATTTAATAATTGAAAAATACTGAACTCGTAAAATTCAATTAATTTCATTACTGTTTTTTAAAAAATAAAAAAATAATATTTCTATTACTTTTTATACAAGTTTATTTTGGAAGTATAATCCATAACGAAAATAAACAACCCACTTTTAAAAGAGAAATTACGAGTTTTTTATATTTTATTCGCAGTTTCGTGTTAGGGGTGTCAAAAATTTATACAAAAATTCTGATACACCTAGTCATTTGTTTACAACTTTTGAGAAATTAAGCCTCCTTATTCCTTAAGCGGACATTTGTTTATTTTTTTTTTTCAGTGTGTAAAATCCCTTCGAACAACATATTTGGAAATTAGAAAAAAAAAAAAATAAAAACTTTGTTTTAGCAAGTTAAAAGTATTTAGGTTGGTAGATAATTAAATTCTACTGTGTTTGTTTTTTTTTTTTGCTGTTGTTTCTTGCTTTTTAGAATTTTTGACTAAGGGGGTTGCTTAGATCGTATTTTAAACTAAACTACGGAGGTTGGAATGCCCGCCCCTCACCTAAAATGTACTTGGAAAAATCGATTTTATAGCGAGATTTAAGAATGGTTAGCCGAAAAAAAAAGGTGAAAAACAAAACAAATAATCAATAAATAATTGTTACCAAAGGCAATAAATGCTACTTTTTTTATTTACATGAATGAGTTTATTTTATGTTTTAAAGTATTTTCAAGCGCTTTTCTTTATTTTTTAATCTAAAATTGCGGGTGTGTGGGTGCGAAATATCTCCAGGTTTTCTAGAATTCCCCGCTAGATTGCAAACGAAATCTCCAGATCTAGCGGGGAAACCGCTAAATTGGAAACACTGGTCATGTAATGGCAAGCGGTGATAAATAATTGTCCATAAATAAATAAAAAATGGCCTATCGGTACAAAGAAAACCACCAATTTATCATAGAAAAATTAAGTATAACGTTATGTCGTATGCGTTTGCCAATTTCAGCCTTTGCTCCACTAAGGCAAGGTCTTCCTTGTCTTCATCTCGCATCTGCTGGTAAATCGTGAGGGCTTCCCCCTCTAAGTATAGCGGCAGCAGGGTGACCACATCTTCTATCTTTTGCAGCTTCGCCACCATTTTTAATTTCTCCAGCCACTTAATCAGGTTACCCTCCCCTGTAAAGGGTCTCAACATCTGAGTGCTCAGTCTCCACTCAGCCATGTTAATTTGCTTGATGCGCCGAAATAGCTTGTCGTTTGCGTGACACTGCTGTCCGAACTTTAACTTTCTGGTTACCACTTGACGCGTCTTCTCTCCACTCCAAAACGAACTTCTGCAACTTTAGCTTTTCTCTCCCCGAATCCGAATCCGACTTTTCTCTTCTACAAATACAACTTCTCTGCTTGCAATCTAACTTCCGAATGCCTTCCTTCCCCAAATCACTCCTCTTTTATCTCCAATCAGGAGCATCTCATTTGCATACCTCGTGGTCACCCTGTAGGCATATAAAGAAACAGGGCAGCCATTTTTGTTTCTTTCTTCTTCATTATGAACACGAGGTAAGCCACACAAAAACGCGGTCGGTCGTTCTTGTTTCTTTTTTCTTCATTTACACCACACGTTATAATTAAAAAGAGATATATAAAAACACGCATGGGTACAGTAAACATATTATACCAAAATGTCGAAGCAATCATTTATTTAGTTATTTAGACTATTAATTACGAACGAACTAAGAGTTACATTTATTTATATATATATATATATATATATATATATATATATATATATATATATATATATATATAATATTGCAACTGTCTCGGCCACTGGAGAGTTTTCCATTGTGTCCGTTAACCTTTTTCTATTCTAACATTTAACTATTTTTCTTTTCTTTTTTGGTCCAGTCACTTTTTTGTTTTCCTTCTTTGTCAACAAATTTCATGGGGAAAGAATGAAAATTTTCAGCTTTCAAGAACAAATCATTATGGTAAGTTCTTTCTATTTCCTTCTTTTATTTCTGCCTGCGTAAAAATTTGTTTGAATTTCTATTTTCATTTGAGAATTTTCAGTGTTTTTTTTCTTTGTATTTTTAAAATGAAATTAAGAACATTGTTTTTAATTCCAAATGATGTCAAACCCCAATTTTCATTGTTTCTTTAAAATAAAATCATATTATTTATTTTGAATTAGAGACATAATTCTATTTATAAAAAGTTAAGTGTCGTATGTATATATTACGTCTGATGATAAGTGTTATTGGTTTAATAACAACTCAAAAATGATCAACAAATTAAGTATAACATTTAATACATTTATTTAACGACTTACAGATTAAATAGTAATGTACAAGTTGCTGGATGCGTGATGATTTAAAGTCTATAATAGAAACGCATTTTTATTTATCTCTTAAACTGTTAGGGCAGACGTGACGTTCACTAGATTTTGATCTAGCTGACCCGTGTTTCACCGTTGCCTGGGAAAATTAAAAAAACAAACAAACAATAATTACACCCCCCTCCCTGAAGTAAATTGATTAGTAAGGACTAAAAAGATGGTACTTATGCTGCATAGTTTGGGCAGGTTGCATAAATCGCTGAAAGATGGCAAAACGTTTAGTCAATGAAATTGCAGCAGCCGACAATTGGTAAATGATATCTTTTATTTATTAAATTATTTTTTTTTTGTTTATTAAATTGTTAGATGAAAGTAAAGAAGAGTTTTAAAAGCCCTTCCAATCACATTATGTTTTCTAAATAATAACGTAATTATTTCAGCACAGTCTGTAAAATGCACACATATATATTTTCATGGAAATTACCATACAATGTCTGTTTTCGATTATAATTGGTTTTGCTTCCATAATTTTTAACTGTTTGCTAGCTTTTTAAATAATGGGCATTGTTTGGTACCTTCCGGTTGTTTAAATAATCTAGCTGGAATATGGTGTCTATTCTGCCAAAAAGACTCTATTCGCACATAATACTAATCCTTTATCCATAGAATACTCACTAACTTGCTTGCTTGACTGTTGTGTATATGTGTATTAGGGTAGATGGCTTTGTTTTTAATTTACAATCTAACAATAGAATAAAATTGGCTAATTTATTTATGAAAAATAAAAACAAAATACATTATGGTAGAATTTAATCAAGGATTTAGATTTTTTTTAATAGAAGCATACTCACATACTTGTTTGCTTGGCTACCATGCGTTTTGGGTAAAGGGCTTTGTTTTAAATTTGTAATTTAACAGAATAATAAATTGACTTGTTTACGAATGAACCAATATGTATTATGGTGGAATTTAATTTCATAATGAAATTAATGTCAGGAAAGTAGTTATTGACTTGTTTGTTTGGCTGCAGTGAGTGTTGGGAAAAATGCTTTGATTTTGATTCACAATGTAGAACTATTCATATTATTTGGAATCTTTGGATTACTGTGCGGACTACTGTTCTAATCTTGAGTGTCATACTGTCTCCGTGAAGTAAATAAAGGGTTCCGTTTGAAATTCCGTGTAGATTTCTGAATCGACAGAAACATTCAACAAGATACACCTGAAAAAGGTCAGAGGTTACATTGACCGAAACGTTATAAAAATGACATTCAAGATCAGAACAGTTGTCAGGAGATTCCAAATAATACAAATAACTAATCCTCATCTCAAAAAATTCAGATTGCAACCGGCAGAAGTAAATTGGCCTAAAAAAGACTAGAGAGACTCTTTTTACACAAAATGCTAATTTTCTATTCATAATATGAAAACTATTCATGGAACTATGTGCTATAATATAATAAAAATTCACTGAATTAGAAAACAAAAAGAAGGAATAGTGAATTAATGAGATGTCCTTTTGCAAAGCAATATGTTCTAGTGCAGCTTCTTGCTTCATATAGTGCATTTTGTAACAACGTCTTTGAAAAGTGCCAAGAACAGCGCTGACAATTAATAATCTACATGTAGTTAAATTGGTGAATGAAAAACATGGATGAAACATGAAATTTTATAACAAAACATTTTCACGCAAGTGATAAGAATATAAAAGTTACTTTTAATAATGAAAATGTTTATAGAACCAACATGTGTTTGGTAAAGAAAGTGGAGGAAGTAGTCACAAGTCAAAATGTTCATAGTGTGAATATGTGTTTGGCTGTCTGTCTTAGTATCAGCTTACTACATTCACATGTACGTTTTACTTTTGGGAGTTTTGAAACGGTTTTCATAGGTTGAAAACATTTTTGGAGTTCACGAGTTTCTGTGAAAACTGACTTGATGAAGAGAGTGAAAGCGGAGAAAGCATTCGTTGAAATCGCTTCTCATGCTTACCACATGATTGTATACACACGATTAGTATATTAGAAAGCTATTGTTCTTCTACTATGAATTTAACATTTTATCTAGCTATGATAAATTGCTCAATTTCACAGAGTGATCTAGTATATATTATTATGTATTCCAACTTCCATTCCATTCAAGCAACTATTTTGTAGAAACAGCCCACTTGTCATACCTGCATATTAACATGAACTCAACCCTAGAACTTTATAATTTCTGTGTGTGTGTGTGTGTGTGTGTGTGTGTGTGTGTGTGTGTGTGTGTGTGTGTGTGTGAAAATGCATGCGAAGTGACGTCACTGTTGGGGGAAAAAAGGATTATAAAAATGAGAAAGAGAACCATCATGACGGAGACAAGATAATGTTCGAGATCTCATGAGAGACGTGGATAATGTTCACGATCATGTATGAGGCATGAAGGACACTTTAGAAGACGATCACATGAGAGACGTCACAGTGGTAAAGAGAGAATGTTGTTGCTACACAAAACAAGCGAGTTGGAGTTATTTCCTATTCTTTATCTTGGTCTCCTTTGTGACTGAAGCTGCACACAACGTGTGTTGGTCCATGGACAATATTACAATATTAGCATTTCTTCAATACATGAGAATCTAGAAAAGTAGAATAGGAAAACCATAGTAATTGTTAGTCTAGACACAGACCAAAGGGAAAAGAAAGATTTCGATTTTGACCCTGATTTTAGATTGGATTAGCAGAGTTGCCCAGCGTTGCTCAGAGCAAAACTGTAACATATTTCTATTAAAACCTCTATCTCTTTACCTCTCTTTCATCCTCCCTTCCTCCCCTCAGCTTCCCTTTCTCTCCTTCACCCAGCCCATTCCTCTCTCTGCACACGCACACACACACAACTCTCATTTATATAGGTTCTTCAAAAAGTTAGTTAATATAAGGGAAGTAATTTCTTGATTATAACACCAAAGTTATTTCCCTTTAATATGTACATAACATGGCTGGTCCAGTTTAGGATAAAAGAATTAATGTTTTCCTAAATTTTAGATATTATTTGTCTGGGACAATGCCGATCATCTTTGTGAGTGTTTTGTAGTTTTGAACTTTAAGCTGGACGGACACACACACACACACACACACACACACACACACACACACACACACACACCAAACTGCCTTTTATAGAATAGATTATCAGGAGAAGCTACAAGTTCAATTCCCTGGTTTCTATGTTAGATGAGAGACAACGAAATGAAGTTTCATTCTATATTAATAAACAAACTTTATTTGTTATCTTCGTTAGAGTCCGCATGTGTTTATAGCTAGTAGGCGCCGGGATGAAGGAAGCCGATTAAAGGAGAAAGAGAGGGCAAAGTCTTCAGTGTGTTTTGCGTGTTGTTGTGGGTGTGTGTGAGTTGCTTCGATGAGGGCAGTTCTTTAGCATAAATAAAGTTTGTGTGGATATCGCACATGGAAACAAATAGAAGTTTGAAAGGTCGCCATGTTAGCTTGTAGTACTCATGTTCAGCCTGGGGCCAAAACCCCAGGCGAAGTCTGCTGCCCGGTAGGGTCAGGATCAAAGAGGGTTGAAAGTTTCAGATTTCGCCTTTTATATACTCTGTCATGTGATTGAGAGATGACTTGTGATTGGACAAGCCAGGGAGAAAATGGATTTCAAATCGCGAGTCGAGAGAATTAGCTTCTGCCTGTGATGTAGCAAGTGTTGGCTGCTACAGGGTTATATAAGTCTATTTGTATTCTTTACTTAACATATAAAGATATCTTATTTGATTTTAAAAGTTGAACTCTTATAACATTTAAACTGACAAATCAAACTTTGCTATTAGTTAGCCAATTTTAACTTCTCACTGTTTGTTTGTTTGTTTTTTACAATACAATAATGTGCATCACTATCCGGTGTTGACCAGGTCTGTATAAAACAAAGAAAAAAATGAAGCTTTTTTTTTAACATACTTGCTATTCTTTAAGCATTTTTTGATGACAATGTATCACTTTCCATCCCGAGCAAAAAAAAGTATACCAACACACAGTTACGTTGTTTTTTCCCAGGTATCTTTGGAGATATCTGCTCTATTTAGGATGTTGAGCATTTTGAATGGACTAACTTATACTCCTTACCATATATGATACTGTATTATTCCTATTTTGACTCACAGGCAACATATTATACTTTGTCAAGTATATAACATAATAAAAAACAAAGCAGAGAAAATATTTCTCTCGGGGAAATGTTGTTTAAACATACCTGCTCTATTTAGGAAATTGAGAACTCTTGAATTACTCTATAACAATTACCAGATACTATTTATATATTAATACGATAGCGTGTGTTTTATTTTGAGTATCATGCTTACGTCTTTTTTTTCTTCTGAGTAAGTATTGTTTAATTGTTATGACCTTTCATTTCTTGTAATAGATAATTTTACCAAGAATTCTTCATAAGTTTTGGTTTCAGTTTCGATTATAGCTGATGGCATTCAAGTCATCTATTTTTTTTTATAAATAATTTTACCAAGAATTTTTCATAAGTTTTGGTTTCAGTTTCAATTATAGCTGAAGGAACTCAAGTAATATATTTTTTCTTTTTCTTCATAAGTTTTAGTTTCGATTTCGATTCGAGCTGATACACCCAAGTCATATGGATATAATTTTTATTTTGGAAATCATAACTTTATAATATATAAGAATCAATAGAAAATTTACAATAATAATATATATGAAGTCTGCATAAATTAAAATATATTTAAGCGCATTTTACGACTGGGCTATGCCAGGCGTCCCTGCTAGCTTAGATAAATATTTTGCAGTTTAAATAAAAGAGCTACAATAATATCAGAGTGTCATTTTTTACGCTGGACATCTACAGAATGCCAACATCAATATATTACATATGAATGAGTCCCCCTGTGGAATTTCTACAGGTCCTGCTAGTTATTGTCATTATGACTCCCGATCATGTTGAGTGGAATTGTTGTATAAAATATAAATCATAGTGACATTGCTTTTCCTGGACAACGCGAATTTGAAAAAATACCTGCTCTATTCAGGATATTGAGCAATTTAAACTGACTAACGTATAATACTTACCATATAGGATATTGTATCATTACTCCCATGGCAGCCTCCAACACCGTCTGCATTGTTTAGTTTTCAATATAACAAAAGACAAGATAGTTCTTTCTTCCGGGCAATACTACGTTTAAAAACATCTGCTGTATTTGGTATATTGAGCACTCTACTATTACAACATACCACTGTCCAGATATGCTACTTTATTATTACTGGTATGACTCCCAGACAGCGTCGAATAGATTTTCTTGCATATAATTGTATGTGTTATATATCCATCTTTTGTGCTTATGCAAAATGACTTTTGTTACGTCAATAAAACTTCGAGCTGCCTTTCATCAAATGTGCGTAACATATACACTCGCTGATACATTTAAATGACAAACGCTTGTAAAATATAAATAAAACGTTTCCTTTTTTTTTACAAAGAAGTCACCACTTATCAAGGCCTAGAGGCCACTCGAGGATAAGGGTTAATAAGCGTACAGTGGTCAATGGGACAATGTCATAATAATTTTTAGTAGTGGAAATTTGGTAAATTGGATTACTTAAGGGGAGTGGCTCATCAAGAACTTGTTTATGTTGGACTTGAAGACGACTATATTATAGTCAGCTGGAAAGCAGGCAAAAGGAAGACTGTTCCACAGGTGTGCAGTTCTAAGAAAGAAACTTTGTTCATGGAATCTACGATTAGGTTTAGGTACAGATAAAGAGTGAGGGAAATTATTGATTGTGTTTTCAGCTAGACGAGTGTTTCTCGTGAAAGTTTGGCGAGGGGGTACCATAGATTGGAGCTCAGACGAGCACTTGCCATGAAAATAACGATTAAATAGAGACAGTCTTGCAACGTCTATTCTGTGAGAAAGAGGTTGCAGGGAAGATAAAAAGGATTCCCCCACAAGGCTACGAAGTCTGTTTTGAACTCTGTCAAGGCAGGATAAGTCCTTTCTAGCTGCTCCTGCCCAGTATTCCATCTTTGGACGTACCTGGCTCTTATATAGGTAGAGAATTGCAGCAGCAGGTAGATATCTACTGGATTGATAGAAGGATCCCACCATTTTCTCAGCGACCTTGCTAACAGATTTGATGTACATGTTCCATTTCAAATTAGGAGTAACGGTTAAGCCCAGGAGTTTGTCAAAACATGAAGCCTCCTCAAGATGAGAGGCATTCATTTCAATTAATGCCAGATGGGGATCAGAACATTGATGATGTAAAGACATAAATTTGGTTTTAGATGCATTAAAAGTAACTAGTCGCTTCTTTCCACATTGTACCACATGTTCAAGATCAGAGGAGAGAGAATCAGAGAGAACTTGGTTGTTAACGGTCTTTGATATACTGCCATAGATGGTAGTGTCGTTAGCATAAATGTCTCTGAATGATTTAAGGATGTGATTTGGAAGATCATTGATGTAGATTAGGAAGAGAGTTATGCCCAGGATGGACCCCTGAGAGACTCCAGCATTAATACTGTGAGCTTCTGATTTCTGTCCATTAACCACTACTCTTATGAACCTATCAGACAGAAATGATGTAATAATTGAGAAGACATTTCCAGCTATACCGTAACTGGAGATCTTGTGAAGTTGACCTTTATGCCATACTCTACAAAGGCCTTTGATATGTCAAGAGCAATTGCCCTAGAAAGGAAGCCTTCGTCAAGAGATTCACTAATCCTATGAGATATAACCGTAAGCACATCTGCTGTAGATCTTGCAGAACAGAAACCATATTGCATGTCACTAAGAAGTTTATTTTTTTATTTACAAATTCAGCTTTCATGGGCGCGTGTATAAATAGTACAGCAAGATGTCACTCTTTGGTGGTATGTTGTGTCGGTTTTTTAGCTTTCAATATAATAACAAAAGATAAAGTAGTCTTTTCTCTAGGCAATACTATGTTTAAACACACCTGCTCTATCTAGTATATTGAGCACTCTACTATGACTATATACCACTTTCCAGATATACTGCTTTATTATTACTATTATGACTCCCAGACAACGTTGAGTAGATTTTCTTGTATATAATAGCATAAAAAAAAAAACATAGTGATGCTTTTTTCTGGGAAACACATTTAAACATACTTGCTCTATATAGGATATTGAGGACTCTTATTACTATATATGACTTACTAGATATCATACTGTACTATTACTATTATGACCTCCAGGCAAGACTGAGAATAGTTTTTTATATTAAATAGTACAGCAAAATACAGCTATATTGTTTATCCCAGGCGATGTGACCTTTAAAAACACCTATTCTATCCAAGATATTGAGCACTTTGGATTGACTAACTTATACTCCTTACCATATATGATACTGTATTATTTCTATTTTTGCTCGCAGACAACACCATGTATTTTGTCTTGCATACAACATGGTAAAAAATAACAAAGAAAATATTTTTCCTGAGCAAGCTGCATTTAAACACACTTGCTCTTTTTTGTACATCAAGACTGTTTGATTACTATGTTCGAATTACCTAATAATATACAACATTATTATCATTATGTTTCATGGCCATGTTGAGCAGATTTTGTTGCATAAAATCTATATATCTATAAAAGTGAAAATGTGCATGTGTGTGAGGACGCTTCACAACCTATATACTCAACAAATCTTTGAACTACAGACTTAAAATTTGGTATATATGGGGTATTCAGACACGTGGAAAACGTTTTAGATTGTTTTTATCCGGAACAAAAAAAACCTGCTAGGGGGTCAAAATTTAAAAATTGGTATGTGGTTGTCATTTTTATCTGTTTGCTAACTCTTTCACAAATTCGCATGCGTGCATTGTTTATATTACAGATTCTGTATATTAAGAATAAGTAGGTTTGAAAACACTTTTTAAAGATGGTGTCAAGCTGGCTTAGTGGTTATCGTACTTGACTCACTGTATTAAAATTTTGCTTTCGATCTTAGTTCGAGATTTTTTGTGTTTTTTTTTTTTACTTGCACTATTTAGAAAAAATATAATACCTGCATACCCATGCACATAATATTTATGCATATCTTACGACCGGGCAATGCCAGGCGGTCTGCTAGTAGTTTAAGAAAGCGAATGAATTTTTTTTTTTTTTTCGAGCAATGCGTCCTTTAATTGAATTTTGGAGACGAGGATTGGTTATTTGTATTATTATTTATCGGACTATTGTTCTCATCTTGAGTGTGATTTTCATAACGTTTCAGTCAATAAAACCTCCGACCTTCTTCAGGTGTATCTTGTTGCACAGGTCAGAGGTTTATGTCATCTGTATACTGAAAGCCAGCTTTCACTGGGCAGTAATTAAACTACAACTCCCACCACGCATATAATGTAAAGAAAGGAATCGTCGGGTCCTGGATATGACCTTAAACTATATCCAGTGGTGAGACCGCAGCTTGTGGGCTTTGGGGAGTGTGGAGCCACCCTTTAATTACCATTGCTCCCAGGTCCACTCTGACCCGGAGTGGTAGTACCTGTTAGGGTCCCAACTATGGGTTAAATAGAAACCGACGTGAAAACAACAAATATATTCTATTAAAAAAATTTTTCTTAAATCTTTGGATTCGGCATTAAATAACCCGAAAAGGGTTGATATGCCGTAAAACAAAAACCAACCAAAGGAATCGTCCGTTGCCTACAACACCGAGCAAAAGCAATATGTAGTAACATCAGTGCATATCAAGAGGAGATAGACAGTTTAAGAGAAACAACTATCCAGAGAGCATGACATCAGCTCCAAGAAATCTGGACCAAACACAAAAGGACAGAAACTCAGAAACTCACCACAGTTTGTATACCATATATGAATGGCTTGTCTGAAAAACTTCAACGAATATGTAATCCATATGACATCAGGACAGTATTCAGGAGTGATTCAACTCTCCAGAAACAGCTTGTGAGAGTCAAGCCCCCTACAGAAAAAAATCATGACTAAGAACTGTGTATATGAAATCCCATGTAAATGTGGAAAACTATACAGAAGTGAAACGTGTCGTCCATCGAAAGTACAGTTAGAAGAACATCGAAAAGCCGTAGTATGTGGAGAGACTGAAAAGTCAGATATAGCTGACCATATCTGGAAAGAAAAGGGAAACCATTTACCATTATGGGACGAAGTAAAGTTTATAGACAGAGAGGAACAGCGGAGAGTAAGATGACTGAAAGAAGCAGCACATATGCTGGGGAATAACCAACTGCTAAGAAGACCTAGTATAGAATTCAATACGATCTGGGAACCAGTAATTATAAACAGTCTATATATCTATAAAAGTGAACGTGTCTGTGTGTTTGTCTGTGTGTCTGTGTACATTTCCCTACGCAATAACTCTGTCAATTTTCTGTCTACAGACACAAAATTTTATATACAGGGTACTGAGATTTGGGAAAATCTTTATGATCGGTTTTCGGCCAGAAATTTGACTGTTAAGGGGTCAAAGTTCAACGATTTGACCTTTGAGAACTCTACCAAACTCCTCCGCCAATTTTGAGTCTAAATACTTTAAATTTTAGATATAGGGTCTTTGGACATGAATCTAACTTAATAACTTAATTTGAGCCCCAAACAATAAATGTTAAGGGGTCATAATAGGGACCAAAGTTTAAAAATTTTTTACTTCTGCGGTCTCTACCAAATTACTCAGACAATTTCTGGTCTAAACATTTGAAATTTTACATAAAGAGTATTCAGAGATAGGGCAAGCTTTTTAGTCGGTTTGGGTCGAAAATTTTTAGTTACCAATATATAAATGTATGCATGTATGTATGTTTGCATGTCTGCCTAAAACTTTCGACAGAGGCGCCGGATTTTCACAAGATTAGTCTTGTTTTTAAGTTCAACCCTTCAGACGACAAATATCGAAAAATTTGCTAAAAACATTAATTTCTTCACCTTCAACTGGGCATTTTTCTACAGGGGGCGGGGGTCGCTTTTTTCGCCGATATATTTAAAAGTCATCCTCTCCTTTTGATTGTCTAGCCTTAATTTAAACCTATGTCACTTTCGTTTTGGCGGTGGTCGTAACAGCAAAGACGTCATGATTTTTCCCCGTTCTTTTCCACCTTCGCGGTACGGGTTCGAGCCTGCATTCCTACTACCACGGTTTTTTTTTTTTTTTTTTTTTCTTAACACACACCTCCAAACACCCGGGCAATGCCGGGCTGAAATGCTAGTAGATAATATATACAAGTAATAAGTAAAAACATTAATATATACAAGTAATAAGTATAGACATAGATATATATTAATATATAGTAATAATTAGTAATAAATAGTGATATTTACAATTAGAAATAAAAATAGGTTTATGACGAGATCCCTGGCGACACCAGATGATCTTGCTTTTCAAATAGAGGAAGAGAAGATGGGAGAGGAAAAACAGATGTTTATGAGATTCCTGTCCACAGAAAAGAGTAAATATTTCAATGAGAGAAGAAATAGTGAATATTTCGATGGGAAATAAATAAATAAATAAATATGATAATGAGATTCTCGAGTTGGCAGAAAAAGCAATACAGGGTCGCTTTCTGGTTAAGGTTAGAACAACAATTCAAATTATTAAAGAAACAATGTTTTGTTGAAAGGTACAATGACTTGGGTTCAAAAGGTCTCTTTTGGTGCTTGGCAGGTATTGTCGTTGGGTCCATCTGTTGTATTTTAACTGCCAGATCACCAGCCAGTGATAAGTTAGTTGGACAGATAGATAAATAAATTGAACGTAGGGAGAGATATGGTCATGAAAGACGAAGAAGAGAGAAAAGAAAGAGGAAATGAAAAGAATAAAATAATGAGTTCACGAGAGAAAGAAAAGAATAAGAGAATGGAAAAGAGAAGAATAACTCCAAAAAGGCAGAGGGAGGAATTTCTGGTTTGATAAAAACGATTGACTTTTGGAGTTAGGGTCCAGAGTCCTTTTTTCCTAACTGGCATCGAGACGTACACATCGGTCTCACCCCCGCCAGGGTGGGGGGGCGAAACCTCATAAGAGCTAAGTTGAAAGCTCTTGTTTTTAGCTGGGAAATTGATTAGTGGAACTTAAGTATGCAACCTGCATCATGAAGCTTGAATCAAAGAACAAGTGTAAAACGATTTATGAATAATTATTTGGTTTCGTTATATAAAAATGTCCCAGAGTTTTTCCTTGTTTCTCGATTTGCCAGCCTGAATGAAGATACAATTGTTTCAGATATCCCCTGACGCCAGATGATGAAGGAGACAGACTGGATCCAGCACAAAGCCAGAGTGACGGCCGAAATCGACAATGTTGCCACACGGACTTAGGGTCATGCACATTTCGCGTGCCCTGAGCAGCAGAAAATATTTTCCAGTGACCAGTGAGAGTCTGATCACCCTTGAGGGGTCCACCACTAGACAAATAAGAATGTAGCCCTGCTGGGTTGCATCTATGGTCCTGTGAGCTGGGAGCGACGAACACAGCCAGAAGTACATCACAAGTATGCTCCCGTGAACCAGGATAGCGACGGATGTGGCCCGGCTCTCGGACGAGAAGGGGGGTTAGGGTTATATTATTATAGGTTTAAGACTCCTAAAATTTGTACTAGAATTGTCCGCAATTGTGGCGCAGTGGTTAGAGTACAGGGAAAATCAATTGTAAAAGTGATATTCTCCTGAAGTGTGGGCGACCGAAAAATACATTTGCCAATTACTTAGGATGTCTATCCAGTCATAGCTGACGGAACAAGAGCATGCTACCCCCGTTAAGTAAATAAAGGATTCGGCTCGAAATTCCATCCAAATTCCCGAGTTCAACAGAAACATTCCCGAGTTTGACAAGATACACCTAAAGAAGGTCGGAGGTTATATCGACCGAAACGTTGTGAAAATCACACTCAAGATGAGAACAGTAGTCCAATGAATAATAATACTATTAATAAAAATTCACTTCTTGTAAGTAAAAAAAAAAATACTTGAGCTGAGATTGAAACCAAAACCTAAAATAATGAGTCAAGTATGATAACCATAAGACAAGTTTGATACGATCTTTAAAGAGTGTTTTCAAACCTACTAATTCTTAATATAAGGAAGCTCGACCGCACATTTGACTGCACAGATAAAATTGTTTTTTTCCCCAGCCAAGATAGATTTAGGATTTTTCTTCATGATTCTTTTGACAACAATTTATTTATTTTTTTTTTTTACACATCACTGCAAATCCGAAAATTTGTTGTAAAAAAATATGTAATGACTCAAAACTTTCAAATTTCGCTGTTGAAAAAATTCACATGACACACTCTTCAGTCATAAGCATAATTCCAATAAAGATGAATCACTCTTTTTTTTTAAATTGAAGAATATAATAGGAGTTGTCTACCTTACAACTAAAATTTGGATTTTTGTTTTTTCTGTATAGATTTAAAAATGTGCAAATGGATAAAATTAAAAACTAAAATGACTTCTTTTTTTTTTTTTAATTCAATTTTCACCCCAAACAAGGCACAGTGCCACTTTGAAGTAGGGGGCTACTATTAGGGAATTAATTAGCGGGGTCATTATGAAGGGAGAAGAGTAGAAAGATGTTTGTTAACATTACACTTGAACTTCTGCATATCATTGCAGTTGGGAAAGCAGAATCCCGGAAGGGAGTTCCAAAGACCCGCAGTTCTGGGGAAGAAACTATTGGAGTAAAAGGCTTTCTTGCACCTAGGGATCTCCACTGTAAAGGGATGAGACTTAGTAGCTTGTCGGGTTTGACGGGGGTAGTTACGTCAGGGAGGTACAAGTGTTTGCAGTTCGTCAGAGCATTCACCATTAAAGTATTTGTAGAACAGGCAGAGGGATGCAACATCTCGTCGATGGGACAGAGGCTGAAGCCTAGATGACAGTTCAGGACCTATCAGGTTGGCGACTCTTTTTTGAACCCTGTCCAGGAGCAAGAGACAAGCAGCAGATGCACCAGCCCAGATGTGACAACAGCACTCCATACATGGGCGAATGGTTGCCTTATAGAGGTATAGGATACTAGCAGGCGTAAGTAGTTTTCTAGCACGGTAGAGGGAGCCAACCTTCCTTGCAGCAGCCTTGGCAATGCTCTCAATGTATCTATTCCAGTTCATATTCCCTGTAAACGTTAGGCCGAGGAGTTTAAAAGAAGTACTTTCAGGCAATGTGTTCTTGGCCATTGCTATTGGTGGTAGAGAAGGTTTCTTGTAGTTATTGAAGGAAACAAGCTTAGTCTTAGCAGCATTGAATGAGACCAACCATTTTTGTCCCCATTCCACTACGGATTGGAGGTCATCCTCTAGTGTTTCTGCCATTTTCTTGGATATGTGTTCATTTGTTTTCCCCTCATATCTGTTATAGAGAGTGGTGTCATCGGCAAATATACCCATCTCCGAAACAATATTATCAGGGAGGTCGTTTATGAATATCAGGAACAATAGAGGTCCAAGGATAGACCCCTGAGGTACTCCCGCATTTATGTCATATTGTTTGGATGTACGTCCGTCGAGGACAACTTTGATTTTTCTATTACTTAAGAAGGATTTAATTACGTTATGAATTCTTCCAGTGATTCCATATGATCTAATTTTCCTTAGAAGACCATCGTGCCATACCCTGTCAAAAGCCTTAGATATATCAAGGGCCACCGCTCTACCCTCCCCTGTTTTATCCAATGAACGGTATATACGTTCAGAAACTACAGTTAAGATATCTGCTGTTGAACGGGCTTGCCTGAATCCATATTGTTTGTCAGTCAGGAGTTTAGCAGCTGTTAGGTGCTGGACTAGGACTTGATTAACTAAGGACTCAAATATTTTGGCGAAAAGCGGGAGGAGGCTAATGGGGCGATAATTTAGTGGGTCAGTTCTTTCACCAGAATTCTTGAAGACTGGTACCACAGAGGCGGTTTTCCAGCAGTCGGGAAAACAAGATTCGTTAAGGCATTTATTGTAAAGTTTGGACAGAACTGGAGCAACCTCGGCAGAGCATTTTTTTAATAGCACAGCCGGGATGAGATCTGGTCCACATGCTTTAGAGGTGTCTAGGTTTTTTATAATAGCATGTACCTGAGAAGGGGTGATTTTCAAATCGTCAAGTGTGGCGTCTGTTCGCAGAGGAAAATCAGGGAGTGAGTGGTGTACCGAGTTCAGTGTGGAGTTTGAGGCAAACCGACTGGCAAGCAGATTAGCCTTGTCAGTTGCCGTGCAAGCAACCTCATGGTTGTTTGTTAGTGGGGGAATAATTGACTGTCCATTATTAACTACGCTGTTGTAGATTTTCCAAAAATCCCGGGTTCCTAATTTCTGTGCTTCGATGTGCTTTCTGGTGGTTTCAGAGTAATCTGACTTAGCTGTGTCTATCACTCTCTTACAATTATTTCTAGCTTCTATAAACTTCTGTTTATTTGAGCTGGACTTATGTCGGTTGAATCTGCGGAACGCATGCTGCCTTTGACAAATGGCAGCTGCACAAGCAGAAGTAAACCATTGGGGGGAGTGGGGCTTGCTATAGTATTTCCGTGCGGGAACATGTGCTTCAATAGCAGTTTTGAACCATTCAGTTGTCTCATTTGCACACTGTTCTGCTGGAAGAGTAAAAATATTTTGCCATGGGGCATCTCTGATGAGCTCCCTGATGGCTTCCCAATCAGCCTTTTTGTAATACCTCGTTGTTTTGAGTAGTGGGTCTTCAGTTTTAGGGCGAGAATTTAGGCTGATTTCTACCATTATCACAGCGTGATCAGCATTCCCGAGTGGGCTATGGGCATTTGTTGTACAGTCATTGGGAACCGTTGTCAGGAAGAGATCTAGAAGTGAGGCATGTTGATCGTGCTGGTCTGGGAAACGTGTCGGAAATGTAACCAATTGAGATAGGGAATGAGATATAGAGAAGCTATATGTGGCGCTACCAGCTACGTCTGTGTGATTTGAGAATCCTAGCCAGTTACTGTGGTGGACATTGAAGTCACCAAATACATGTATTTGTGCGCTAGTATCGAGGGAGAGTGCTATATCTATGCTGTCTGAGACTTTGTTTATTAGGGTACAGTCTTGGTTTGAGGGAGAGCGGTAGAGAAAATACAAGTAGCTAATATTGTGTTGCATATTTAGTCTGAAGCACATAAAGGCCTGGCCCTCTGATTCTAGTTTTATTTCTCTAGTTAGGGGGAGGGTGTTTCGAATATAGACTCCAAGTCCATGCATATGTCTGTCCGAGTCCTTACGGTAGAGTGGGAGATAACCAGGCATGTTAAAGTGGTTAGAGGGAATGGAGGAGTGAAGGTTAGTTTCACTTAATGCTAAGATATCCGGGGTGTTTACAAGGAGAAATGACTCAACATCATCTAAGTTAGTTCTAAGCCCGCGGATATTAGTAAATGCAAGCCTCAAGGGAGGAGGCAGGTTGGTTTTCTTTGAGTTTGGTCCTGGTTTAAACGTAACTTTTGCTTGAGCTGTCATTTCATTTTATTTTATTTAAAAGTTTCAGTTAGGGTGGATGAGTGAGGGGGTGCTGGACAAGTAGTTGTGCAGAATACCAGACATGCAATATAAGTAGACCATCAGCTGTCCTCACCCTCAGGATTGTGGCCTCAGGAAAGCCCACCGAGGATGAGTGCAGGGTCCCTTTCCATGCGCGACATGGCACTACAAACATCCCGATATTTTACAACTGTTGATGGAGCAGCCGCTCTAAGCGCTATCAAAGAGTTAGAGCTCCTGTACGGAAACAGCAGCCAGGAACTGTCAATCCGGTACCCTCAATCCATTAGGCAAAGCCAGCCCAGTCCAACTGCACCGACATATATGGCACTGAAGCACCCCACTGTGTCCAGTTTAGGGGGATTGTGGTCAGTATAGTTAGTTGAATATGTTTTGAATTATTGAAATGAAAATATGACAAGGGTTTTTTCGTCCAAAACTTAAAAAGTCTCATTTCTTTTTCCTTTTAGGCTTATGGTGGACTTCGTGGTGGCGTAGCCTTTTCACTTTCACTTCAGTTGGATGAGAAAGATGTTCCACTACGTGATACTTTCATCACTACTGTCTTAATCATTATTCTGTTTAACGTTATTATCCAGGTAAAGAAACCATTTGTTTCACATTTTTAAAAGATTTTTAAAAAATTTTGAAATGTGTTCAAGAATTCCTATTTGAGGCTCTGTCAGTTGGTCAGTTCGTCATGCTTAAGTTAAATATTCCCCAAATTTCAGGGGTTTTGTAGTATTTTAAAGGATTATAGGCGTTGTACTATGGGACAATTTCTCTTTTGAAGATTCTGTACTGATTCAGAACTTGATCTTAGGTTGGGTCGACATCTCCCAGAAGTTTATGCGAAGCAACCAGAAAAGTTATCAGAAAAGTTGACGTGAACACTGCCAAGTAATAAATTCAAAACCTTGAAAACAAAATTTTAACACAAGATAACTGTATGAAAGAAATATATTTTTTCAAGAAAAACATATTAAAAAAATGTTGTTTCAACAAATGCTTTATAGAAATGTTTTCTTTTTTTAAGATGAAAACGTGGAAACAACTATGGACGAAAAAAAAAAAAGTATTTTTCTTTTTTCATGGAAAGTATCTAAGAATTTTTTTTTTACAAGAAAAGAATGAATAAAACTTTTTTTTTAACTAATGATGAAAACATTTTCTTTTGTCATAGAAACAACTATGATCGAAAACAATTTATTTTAAGAATAGTAATTCACTGTTTTGTCTGCTCTCTACTATCTAACTGGTGCAGTTTAAAAGATCTTGCAGAATACGACAATAATGCAAAGGACTATATAAGATGTTGGAAACATTGATATGCCTCTATCTAGCAGAATCTAAGATTTCTTTACCAACTGGAATCCAACTTCAATTTTTTTATATCAAACAAGCTTGGGTGCCCGGCGTTGCCCGGGTGTTTGGAGGTGTGTGTTGAGCAAAAAGAAAAGGTGTTAGTAGGCAGGCAGGCTCAAACACGTACTGCGAAAGCGGAAACGAACGTGAAAATAAAAACATGACATGTTTGCTGTTACGTCCATCACCAAACTGGAGGTGATGTAGGTTAAACAATCGAAAAGAGGCAATGAATTTCGAAAATATCGGCGAAAAAGAGATCCCTCCCTGTAGAAAAGTGCCCAGTTGAGGGTGAAAGAATTAATGTATTTAGTCAATTTTTTTTATATTTGTCGTCCGAAGGGTCGAGCTTCAAAATTATACCGATCTCGTGAAAATCCGTTGCATCTGTCAAAAGTTTTAGGCAGACATACATACATACATACATACATACATACATACATTTAAACAGACAGGTGAGATTTATATTATTGATGATCAAATTAATCAGATAAATTTCCCATATTAACCCGACTTCAAAATACCATATACTGTATAACCTACTATAATTGGCAAATCTTATATACACTTAACTAGTATATTACTAGTGTTACAGAACGGCTATTATATTCCACATAAGGAAAAATATTGGTGCTTATGCACTTATTGAAGCATGCAATTTTTAAACAGTATTTTCAAGTTAAATTAAAGTTTTACGATATCTGTTTTTTATTAAATTGTTAGGTGAAAGTACAGAATAGTTAGAAAATACACCCTCTCCCCATGTTAATAATGGCTTTCTAAATAATATTGTTATTATTTCAGCATGGTTCAATAAGTGCATTAATACCAAAATATTATCGTTGGGTATAAATAATAGCTTTCTGGATTCAAATGGAAATAAGAAGAAGAAAAAAAAAAGATTAAAAAACTCAACTCTTTGTTCTTAATAAATATGCTGAAGAAACAACAGTGACATTACAGAGGCCCTGTCGGTGGGGCATTACAATACACCGACTGCCCCCCCTGCAGAGGGTAAAAGTCCCTCAATGGGGGTCCTGGATATGACCTTAAACTATATCCAATGGTAAGGCCCCAACTTGTGGGCTTTAGGGAGTGTGGAGCCACCCTTTAATTGCCATTGCTCCCAGGTCCACTCTGACCCAGAGTAGTAGTACCTGTTAGGGTTCCAACTATGGGTTAAATAGAAACCGACTTGAAAACAACAAATATATTCTATTAAAAAATTTTTCTTCAAAATCTTTGGATTCGGCATTAAATAACCCGAAAAGGGTTGCTATGCCATAAAACAAAAACAACCAACCAACCAACGACATTACAGATTGTATAAAAATATATGGTTTATTATGAGTAAGTGAGGATACTGATATAACACACACAACAAAAGCTAATGGCAGGGAAAAAGGTATGATGTTCTGGTTTGGGGTAAATACGGTGTCTGGGAATAACGTAAAGTTAAAACGTTGGCTTGAAAAGGGACAATATTTTGATTTTGGGAGAAACAAGAGTTTGGGAAACAAAGCAAGTTGAAATGCTTATGGTGTGGGCATAAAAAAATGATATTTTGATGTGAACAAAGCAAAGTTTACAGGGATAGAAAAACTATTCAAAAAAGTAATTATCTTTTAGATATTTACCTTTTAAAACATTCTTCTTGTATAACTAAAAATGATAAGTGTTTTACTTCTTTAATTATAATTGTTTTGTCTTTTTTATTCTTTCATCGAAGGGAATCACAATTCGACCTTTGGTAAATATTCTGAAGGTTAAACTGGAAGAGAAATTGCAAAAGAATTTATTAACAACAATCAATAACAAAGTAAGTGAAAGGAAATGTTTTCTTTATGGTTGAATCATTTTTAAATAGATGTATTGAAACACTATTTGACGTAGCCATTTTAACCTCTGTAAACAAACATTCTTCTTTTAGCGTATAGATATTTCTTTAGGCATTTACAAAACATTAGATTTCAGTTTTTAATAAAACGAAAGAAAATTTCTCTCTCGCTCTCTCGCCACACACACCCACACACAAATTTTAAAGTTAGGATCATTTCTTGCACTAACGGTAAAATCAAAATTCCCTATTTCAAGATTTTTTTTACTTAATACAATATACGTACCATCTGTATTTATATATTGCTTATGTATATGCATTAGTGACATTTATAACTATAGCTAGGCCATCATCCATATGTAGTTCTATATCCTTAACGTTAACCACATCCTCTTCAGTAAGTTTATATAAAATAGAGTCCCACTAAATCAAACATTAAGCAGAAAAGGTGCGAGGGGGGAGCGCGTGGTTAGACGGTTAGTTGGTGAAGAAAATGGTGACATATGCGAGTCTCTCTCTCTCTCTCTCTCTCTCTCTCTCTCTCTCTCTGACTGACTGACTTTTTCTCTGTGCCAATTTTATTTATAATCACATTCTTTCCCATTGGAATTTTTAACATTTCCTTTTTCTATTGTCTCAACTGTTTGACCGATATCTGCTCACATATTTCTGGATCAAATTATGCATTCTGTTAGACAATAAGTAGGAATACTGAATTCTTAACATTCGAATCCATTTGCGTGTGTGCAGCTCATTGTTTTTTCCCCCGACATACCCTGCCAATATCACACACACACACTACAAGTTTACAGAATATATAAGAGGAGTATATAGATCAAATTCTCTCAGACCCTCAAAGTAATGCAAATTTAATTTTTTTACCATTATTTCTAAATTCATCCAAAAAGAAACAACCTAATTTTGTGATAAATTTATTTTTTTTAATATCCTTGGTTAATACATTTTCTGTGCAAGGAGAGATATTAAAAAATATTCCATATTTAAAGCTTTCAATAATTATTTTGAAGGTCCCAATTAAATCCTCCCCCATTCTCTTCTCTAGTAAAGTAGTTCAACCTAAGGAGTCCAAACTATTTTTCACAATTTCAACGTGGTGTTAGAAATTTGTTTACAAAATAGAAGCATGAATTAGTTTGTTGGGTAATCAAACCTAATGTAAAATCAATCTTGACTCTAAATGTCTTAAACAAATTTGCTTCATATTTGCTTCTAAGAATTCATGTTCAGCCGAATCAGATGGCTGGTTACTTTTAATGCATCTAAAACCAAGCTTCAATCTTTACATCATTAACACTCTGATCCCCATCTGGCATCAACTGAAATGAATGGCCCTCGTCTTGGGGAGGCTCCATGTTTTGACAAGCTTCTGGGCTTGACCTTTACTCCTGATCTGAAACAGAACACGTACATCAAATCTGTTGCCAAGGTCGCTAGGAAAATGGTGGGATCCTTCTGTTGATCCAGTAGATATATCACTACTGATGCAATTCATACCTATATAAGAGCCAGGTACGTCCAAGGATGGAGTACTGTTGCCACATCTGGGCAGGAGCTCTTAGAAAGATCTTATCTTGCCATGGCAGAGTTCAAAATAGACTTCGTAGCCTAGTAGGGGGATGCCCTTTTCTCTTCCCTGCAACCTCTTTCTCACAGAAGAGACGTTGTGAGCCTGTCTCTGTTTAATCGTTATTTTTATGGCAAGTGCTCGACTGAGCTTCAATCTATGGTACCCTCTCCCAAAATTTCACGTAAAACACTCGTCAAGCAGAAAACACTATCTATAATTTCCCTCACTCTTTATCTGTCTATAATTTCCCCCATTCTTTATCTGTACCTAACTAATCCTAATCGTAGATTCCATGAACAAAGTTTCTTTCTTAAAACTGCATACCTGTGGAACAGTCTTCCTTTTGCCAGCTTTCCAGCTGACTATAATATGGTCATCTTCATGTCCAACATAAACAAGTTCTTGATGAGCCGTTCCCCTTTAAGTAATCCAATTTATTAAATTTCCACTACTAATGATCACTACTATATTGTCCCACTGACTACAGTATACTCGTTAACCCTTATCCTGGAGTGGCCTCTGGGCCTTGATAAGTTGTGACTCCTACGTAAAAACAAAAAAGAAAAAATCATCTTAGATTATTTAAACTGTGCTTGTTTAAATGTTTCACAAAATCAGTGTTTTTATTTCTATATTCTCGTTCTAAAAACATAATGAATGCAAGTGTAACATCCTCTACACTACTGACTCCATATCAGAAGGTTGCGTGTTCAAATCACGTCGGGGTCACCAGCATAATGAAAAGCAATCAACAATAAGGGAACATGTTACGGGTACATTTAAGACATGAAATGAAGCACACTGAAACAGGATCATCTATATGTACGAGGAATATTTATTTACATAGAAAGGTTACGAACGTTACAGAGTGTTTGTGTGTTTATAAACTAGCATGCATGTAGAGTTCATCATAACATACGTTGGAAGTTCATTGTGTGTGTAAGAGTTTGTTTATAGGAGTTTCATTCTTATCTTGAGAAAGGTAAATGTCCTGTCGAGGCGTGGACATAATTTGCGTGCCACTTATACTTGAGGTTTGAATTGAAGGAACACATGTGTTGTCAGCTCGATGCCTCGAGTGGGAAGAGAAAAAAAAAGAGAGAGAGAAAACGGAAGAGGAAATGGAGAGCGCCACCTGCTGGGCAAACCGGAGGTTACCACAAGGGCGACAACTGATGTGTTGTTTAAAAGGTGTATGCATAGATGTGTGTGCGGTTTGTTTAAATGTATGTTAGATTAAAAAGGCATGTTCTTATAGGCTAACTCCCCCCACATTACTTACAGGCTAACTACCCTCACCTTCAACACTACTCAGCGGCTTATGCCTTATCCTGAACACCACTCATTAGCTAATTTCCTACAATGTTCACACTACTAACTAGTTCTGTCTCCATGCTACTCATCAGCGAACATCTATCACACTAATAAATGGCTAATTCCACCCAACCTCCGTAGTAATCACCAGATAATTTCCTCCACATTAATCCTAGGCTAATTACACTCAACATCCACACTACTAACCAGTTCACATCCTCCACTCTGATCACCAGATAAATCCATCACAATTGCTACACTTGTGACCAGCTTACTTACTCTTATACTTAACTAGTCTGAGTGCTCAGCGTTGCCCGGGTGTTTGGAGGTGTGTATTGAGCAAAAAAAAAAAAAAAAAAAAAAGTGGTAGTAGGCAGGCAGGCAGGTAGGTAGGCTCGAACCCGTGGAAAAGAACATAAAAAAAAAACCAACAAAAACGGAATGTCTTTGCTGTTATGCTCACCGGCAAACCGGAAGTGATGTAGGTTTAAATTAAGGCTAGTCAATCGAAAAGAGGGGATGACTTTTAAAAATATCGGCGGAAAAAAAGCAACCCCTTCCTGTAGAAAAGTGCCCAGTTGAGGATGAAGGAATTAATGTTTTTAGCAAATTTTTCGATTTTTGTCGTCCGAAAGGTCGAGCTCCAAAACGATACCAATCTCGTGAAAATCCATCGCCTCTGTTGAAAGTTTTAGGCAGACATACAAACAAACAAACATACATACATACATTTAAACAGACAGGTGAAGTTTATAAATACTTAATAACCAGCTAATTTCACCCAACGTCAGCACTATTAACAGACTAACTTTCTCTGCACTAATTACTTGCTAACTCTATTCAGCCATCCAACACTTCCACAACTCACCTGCTAACTTCCAGGGATGAACTTTATTCAATTACTACACTACTCACCAGCCAACTCTCTACGCTAGTTACCTCACCATCTGCCCATCCAATATTTACTTGTAATATTTCACAGAAAAATGCAAAATACTTCATTGTTTTTTCTTTTTCCAGTTAATTGATGAAACCCTGCAGTTGATGGAAAAAGTTGTTGGAAGACGTTCTGGCCATAACATGTGGAGGGTTAGTCGACTTCATTTGTTTACTTTATCAATATAGAACAGTGCTACTGCTACTATTACTATACATTTTATATTGTCTTATTCATTTCATAAAATTGCTGAATAATATGAAAAACAATAAAAATTTTAAACAGGTTTTGTTAATTCTAAACTCACAAAAAAATCCAGTATTTTACCACATCTTTCTTGTTTTAGCTTCTTTTTAAAATATTTTTCAGTCTCATTAAGAAATTATTTTTTAATTTCTAATTTCAGGCATTTGCTTTCTTATCTATATATTAATAGGATAGCGTGTGTGTTGTTTATTTTGTGTGTCATGCTAACATCCGGGTGACTGTTGTTTAATTGTTATGACCTTCCATTTCTTTTAATGAACAATTTTACCAAGATTTCTTCATAAGTTTTGGTTCCGGTTTTGATTATAGCTGATGGCACTTAAGTCATCTGTTTTTTTATAAATAATTTTATCAAAAATTCTTCGTAAGTTATGGTTTGAGTTTCTATTATAGCTGAAGGAACTCAAGTTATATATATATATATATATATATATATTGGTTTTGGTTTCGATTCAAGCTGATGCATTCAAGTCATATGGATATTGGATTTTTTTTTTTTTTTTTTTTGAAATCGCAACTTTATAATATATAAAAATCGATAGAACATTAATTCCATAATCATATATATGAAATCTGCAAAAATTAAAATATATTTCAGTGTACTTTATGATTGGGCTACGTCGGGCGTCCTTGATAGCTTAGATAAATACTTTTGCAGTTTTAACAAAAGAGCTACAATAATATCATTACATATGAAAGAGTCTGCTGTGAAATTTCCACAATGTAAAGTATCGACAAGACGACGTATATTTGAAAACCCTTGTTGCTGTGAATGTCTTGTTTAAGTAGCCCACTCTCGCATCTCATGTAAGTGGTTGAGTCTACTTCTAATAGGGTGTGATGCCAAGACCACTCCGGTCTTGTAACTAGGTGTCTTGGGTTCGATTCCACCTCTACATGCCCTCCCTTTTCCAGGGTCACAAGATACTCACGTTGCGGTCCAATGTTTTGAGGCTCTGGAGTAGTCATGCAATGTGCCCCATGTCGGTGGTCGCATCACCCGTCTGCTACGACACACTGGTTGGTCTTCCTCAACCTCCATCATCCCAGGAGATGCTGTGTCATCCATCTCCATCTGTTCTGGCAGAGTGTCGGATGTTTCAGGCTGGTGTTGATCCATATTAGTGGTGGACCATTCTCCTGGTATTTTGGGCCCTGTTAGGTTGTCTATGGTATCCAACATTCCTGAGAGCCCCTCAAGTATCGAGTGACAAGGGGTATCTACCACTGGGTTTATTCTCCAGAGATTGTGACGGGTTACCCAGTTACTCCCATCAATGCGTACATTATACTGCTGGTTACCCAGTGTTTCCACCACCCTTCCTGTCTTTGTCCATCAGTACAGGTATGGACCATCTTGGTTTTGGACCTGCACCATTTCCCCAATTTTCAATTCCTGAAGTGGGTGACTTTTTAAATTGTATTCCCTTTCATTTCGTAAGTGTCTTTTTGCCATCGCTGTTTCTCTATAATGACTGATTTCTCTCCAGCATTTATGGATTTGACATCGGTCCTGGAGCACTGGGAGATGGTACTTTATCATGTAATCGTAGAGCATTATTGCTGGAGACATATGTAGGTCTTGTACTGAGGTGTTGCGATGAGTCAGTAGGGACCTAGCTGCCCGGTTATGGCATAGGCGACTACAACTGTCCGTGCTATCAATAAGTATCCTTTTAGCTGTTTTAACGGCCAGTTCTGCTTTCCCGTTGCTTTGAGAGTAATATGCCGATGATGTTCTTTTCCTTATGCCCCAATTATCTAGGAACTAGTGATATTCACTGAAGTCAAACAGTAGTCCGCCATCGGTTGACAGTTCCTCCAGGATGCCGTATGTACAGAACCAGTTTCGTAGAGCATATTAAGTGGCCTTGGCATTCCCGGACGACATCAGAGTGACTTCTACCCATCCGGTGTATCTATCTGCATATACTAGGTAGTTCTTCCCTTGTAAATCAAAAAAGTCCATCACCGTCATTCTGAAATGGGAACTTGGGGTTTGAGGGCGGCATTAAAGATTCCCTGGGTTGTTACGGAGCCATTATGTAGCATACTTTGCACTGGGCCTGGGTCTGACGAATACTCGCGTCCCGTCCTGGCTAAAACAGCCATTGTCTGGCGTTTGCCAACATTCCATTGACACCCTGATGCACCGAATGGAGTGATTCCTGTACTTCCGCATGTAGTTTTCTGGGTATGATGATTTTATTTTCCATTATCGTTACCCCTTGCAAGCAATATAACTCATCTTTCATATGCCAAAACTGGCGAATTGTCTCTAGCAGTTCATGCCGAGATTTAAAGAAACTATTTTGTATGAATTCGGCAAGGGAATGGCATTCCTCACCAGTAGCAGCTGCAGCCACATTCCTGTCCCATGTTATTGCCCTTAATTTGGGGTCTTGCTCATAGGTGGAGTTAAATGATGTGCTTATGGCACTATCCATGGTTTGTGCGATGTCCTTTTCGTTTGCTTCCTCCTGGTGCCGCATTAAGTTTGCAAGGGAGATTCTTTATTCGAAATTTGTACATCAAAGACCATCCTTTGAAGTTGAACAGTCGTCAGTTCTTTATGTCCTCGAGAGCTTTCTCCAAAAAGATCTTCACCAAGGGCTTATGGTCCACAGTGACTAACAGCTCTGGGTATCCCAAAACGAACATTTGGCATGCTTCCAGTCTGTAGACTAATGCCAATGCCTCTCCCTCAACTGATATGTATTTGGACTCTGCGTCATTGGTGAATCTGGAACCAACCAGGATTAATCTCCAGTGCTCCACACCACACCTCAGTCCAGCTTTGGTGGCACAGTTGCAGTGCTTCTGAAAAAGAAAATATCCCAAGCGTGTCCTACCACGGCCATCGAGAGTAAGAAGAAGGCCTGTTAACTGAAAAATGCATGCAGGCAATGTAGGTAAGATTTGTCAGACTGTCAGTACTATATGAGGGACATTTGAAAAAGAGCAATAAAACATTTTTAAAAAGAAAAAGGAACACAGTTCGATTAATACTGAAACTGAACTTTATTCAATATAAAATATAAATATCTATATAAAATTAAGTAATTTTGAAGCAATATACAATTTAATACTGATAAAACTGAATTATGAAGTTAGGAAACAAAGAATTAAAAAACATATTACTAACCAACGATGAATAATTTTAAAAGTGAAAACCATCGATAAATAATTTTAAGAATGAAAACAAACGATAAAATACAAAAAATTGAAATCAAACAAATAATTTGAATACAAACAAACAAAAATTACTAGTGCAGAAATATTTTTTTAATTTGATTTAGAGAAAAATCACATGGGTTGAATGTAATATTTTTGGAACTTTAGATATTATTCGGACTAATGTTCTGATCTTGCGTGTTTATTTCACAACGTTTTATCATCGAATCTTGACTTCTTTATTACATCCTCAGGTCGAAAATGATGTTCACATTCCTAAAAATATAATTAAAGAAAACATTCATACCATAATGTAAACTATTGCTAAAATCTAAGAAAAGATAGTAAACAAACATTTACAATAATAATCACAGTGTAGTATCTGTTCTGATGCTACACTTCATTTGTTCTGTCCTCGGTCAGTGGAGGAGAAATCCTTCATGACCGAGACAATTTTTATTTTATTTTTGTTCCTATCCAGAGTGCCCGTTTTTGGGGAGCTAAATTTTCCCACATTAAAAACCGACCTTGTGTCTAACTGTGCCCTCATAGGGAGGCAAGTAAATAAATTTTAAAAAAATATTTTTGACAAATATTCTCATGTAAAAATTATTTGTTTATAATTCTAAAAAGAAACAATCAATTTTAATATATAACGCTTAGGCATGGCTAATTTCATTAATAGCCACAAGGTGAATAATTTTCAAACCGACTTTAGAAAAAATATAGAACTTTCAAATATTTGGACATACTCAATGAAAGGTTTTATTTATTATTAAAAAACATTTTGACAATTATTCTCATGTAAAAATTATTTGTTTATAATTTTAAAACCTAAAACAAAATTAAATTAAATTTTCAACCTTCCTTATAGGAAAATAAATAGTTAAAAATATCAACATAATATTTGCTGTATTAGCAATAAATAGTATTGTTTCTTTAATTTATATTAACAATGTTATCAAACGTTATGAAAGTACCTTAATTTATATTAATGTTATCAAACGTTATGAAAGTACTTGAATACAGTTCTAATTCAATACACGTTTAATTATTAACAAATAACATCACTTACTTTACTATATTTGGTTGGAATAAAATTTTCCCTTCTAATGGCACGTATCCAAATTGAGAAAGTTTAGGATAAGAAAATATATGTACTTTGGGGCCTTTTGGATAATTTCCCTGGCAATTTGTAACAACGCAAGAATACACCATGTTAGACAGCAAACTGAAAACTAGACGAAACTGCTGCTGATAGCCTAGATCATATCCCTACAAGTGAATCTGATAATGATGTCACGCTGTCATGTGCATCGGCCTTCTTTACTCTCGGTAGCCACGGTCCTACTGAAGTCCATCGACAAACAAGTTGATCTGTTCACTTCGAAGGTTCTTACACCATTCTCGAAATCGTCTGTGATCCTTCTTTTTGACTTTTTGAAGATTCGATCAAGTGTGCTGTCCCAGTAGAACTTTCGATTTTTTGTCTTCAGCAGCTCCTGGAACGGGGCCATTACTTTGGCCTGAGAAAAAGCATAGGCTACCTGGTTTAAGATTTCAAACAAGGATCTTATGTCAGTTATATTTTTTGGTGTCGAAAAATTCATATTACTTCAGTCATTTTTTTGGTGGGTTTTATCCCGTCTTCCATTATCAAGAACCCGGCAAATTCCACCTCTTTTTTTGCCAAGTGGAATTTCTGGGGGTTGAAGACGATACCATTTTTGCTGCAGTTATTTATGTACTCCATAGTATGCAAAAATGATGTTTCAATAGAGTCGTCCCATAGTATTGTGTCATCAATACATCTTGTTTTCCTGGGCATATCTACAGTGATATTTTCGAACCTGCGTGTATATGTGTCTCCTGACGCTTGGAATCCTTGTGGATTTTTTGATTTCTGGTCTGCTAGAGCATGTCTGTTCCCCAGTATCTGCGATCGCATCAATCCAGTGAGTATGGAGGCTAACTGATCCTATGAAGATGTGCCCGAATTCTGCATGGGCCTTTGGAATCGGAGTTATCTCTACCGTCAGAGTTGGTGCTGGATCAGCAGTACCTCTTTGGAACTTTTTGTTCCAAATAAGGTCCGACACAGCCTTTGGTTTTGTCAGGTTGGCTTCACTTCTCCTTTTTATCTGTCCATCTTAGCAAACCATCCGATTATGACCCTTTTTGTGTCTTTGGGTAGTGAAGGTTCTGGATTCTGCTTCAACCACTCCCGCTGTAGATCTGTTGCTGGACCCCTGCTTTGGTTTTCAGCAAACCCTTTTTAAATGTCCGGTCAAGCTGCAATTGTGACAAGTCATCTTTGCTGCTGGGCAGCCTCCTCGCCCTTTTAAGCCGTCAGGGTGTGAGCTCTTCCCACACCATTTACAGGGTTCAGTGTCTCTCGGGGTTGATACAGTCTGATTCTCCTGAGGTCGCTGCCTGTGGCCCAACTTCTGTATGCTCGTTGTAGTAGGGTATACACTACTGTGGAAATGGGGGGTAGACTTGTCTGTGGTCTGTAGGCTGACAAGCCTATTGAATTTTTCTTCCAGTGTCATGTGGCGCAGCCTCAGACAGCACCTTGCTTTGATGCTCCAGGTTTGTCAGCCCTGCCACCATTTATCCTATTACCATATCATTGGAGTAGCTGACTTTCCGACCGTATCCTATCCTGTTCAGACAAGTCACTGAAAAGTCACAGAATTTTGTAACTGATCAAAGTCATGCCACGAAGTGGGATTCTTGCCAGTACACTTCTTTGTGTAGGCTTCTGATGGCTACGAGCTTTATGTGATGTAACAGCTGTTACTCTGTGACGCAGTTCAGTATTTCTGCTCCTAAGATATCGAACAACAGCCTGTTTACTTCTTGGGCACAGACCGTTCTCAGCTCGTTTCTTTGCCAACCCACACATCTCCTTGTATCTATTCCAGGAGTCAATGAATATCGCCCAATCACCATCACTTTGGTTCTATGGTAGGTCTATCGAGTCTCCTTGTAAGTGACTTGCTCAGCTGTTTTCCGTCTCTTTGCAGGGCGATGTTCTCTTGCTGTAGCTCGAGGATCTGTCGAAGTAATGTCTGCCGTGCTTGTTCATCCATATTCCAACATTGTTTGTAGCAGGTTTCCTATATCAGCGACGCCATGTAAAGTATCGGCAAGACGACGTATATTTGAAAATCCTTGTTGCCGTGAATGTCTTGTTTAAGTAGCCCGCTCTCACCTCTCATGTAAGCAGGCGAGTCTACTTCTATGGAGGTGTGATGCCAAGATCACTCCGGTCTTGTAACTGGGCGTCTTAGGTTCGATTCCATCTCTACATACAGGTTCTGCTAGTAGTGAATAAATGAAATAGCTTTCTTACACACATACACATATATTCATGATTCTTTCCTTGTCTGTCTATTATATTTCTCAGAAACTACTGTGCTGATCTGCCTGAAATTTTGTCTGGACCTTTGTTAGGATAAGGTGCAGCGAACTAAGTATTATGCTATCTGCTTGGTGAATGGTTAGGGATAAATAGGTATTAGTCGCCACAATACCACATTTTCTCAAGAAGTTTGATATGAATCATTCAGGCAATAAAAAAACTGGCATTAAAAACGGGCAAAAAGTCTTCCGGCATTGTCCAGTAGTAAAATACGCTTAAATATGATATTTTGATTAATGCAGACTTCGTATTTGTGGACCATATCTCATCCCGG
This sequence comes from Euprymna scolopes, assembly GCF_053919585.1. Taxonomy (NCBI): domain Eukaryota; kingdom Metazoa; phylum Mollusca; class Cephalopoda; order Sepiida; family Sepiolidae; genus Euprymna; species Euprymna scolopes. Next base: position 78,287,837 of record NC_136492.1, read on the forward strand.
CTGTGCTATTAAAAAAATGCTCTGCCGAGGTTGCTCCAGTTCTGTCCAAACTTTACAATAAATGCCTTAACGAATCTTGTTTTCCCGACTGCTGGAAAACCGCCTCTGTGGTACCAGTCTTCAAGAATTCTGGTGAAAGAACTGACCCACTAAATCATCGCCCCATTAGCTTCCTCCCGCTTTTCACCAAAATATTTGAGTCCTTAGTTAATCAAGCCCTAGTCCAGCACCTAACAGCTGCTAAACTCCTGACTGACAAACAATATGGATTCAGGCAAGCCCGTTCAACAGCAGATATCTTAACTGTAGTTTCTGAACGTATATACCGTTCATTGGATAAAACAGGGGAGGGTAGAGCGGTGGCCCTCGATATATCTAAGGCTTTTGACAGGGTATGGCACGATGGTCTTCTAAGGAAAATTAGATCATATGGAATCACTGGAAGAATTCATAATGTAATTAAATCCTTCTTAAGTAATAGAAAAATCAAAGTTGTCCTCGACGGTCGTACATCCAAACAATACGACATAAATGCGGGAGTACCTCAGGGGTCTATCCTTGGACCTCTATTATTCCTGATATTCATAAACGACCTCCTTGATAAAATTGTTTCGGAGATGGGTATATTTGCCGATGACACCACTCTCTATAACAGATATGAGGGGAAAACAAATGAACACATATCCAAGGAAATGGCAGAAACACTAGAGGATGACCTCCAATCCGTAGTGGAATGGGGACAAAAATGGTTGGTCACATTCAATGCTGCTAAGACTAAGCTTGTTTCCTTCAATAACTACAAGAAACCTTCTCTACCACCAATAGCAATGGCCAAGAACACATTACCTGAAAGTACTTCTTTTAAATTCCTTGGCCTAACGTTTACAGGGAATATGAACTGGAATAGATACATTGAGAGCATTGCCAAGGCTGCTGCAAGGAAGGTTGGCTCCCTCTACCGTGCTAGAAAACTACTTACGCCTGACAGTATCCTATATCTCTATAAGGCAACCATTCGCCCATGTATGGAGTACTGTTGTCACATCTGGGCTGGTGCATCTGCTTCTTGTCTCTCGCTCCTGGACAGGGTTCAAAAGAGAGTCGCCAACCTGATAGGTCCTGAACTGTCATCTAGGCTTCAGCCTCTGTCCCATCGACGAGATGTTGCATCCCTCTGCCTGTTCTACAAATACTTCAATGATGAATGCTCTGACGAACTGCAAACACTTGTACCTCCCCGGCGTAACTACCCCCGTCAAACCCGACAAGCTACTAAGTCTCATCCCTTTACAGTAGAGATCCCTAGGTGCAAGAAAGCCTTTTACTCCAATAGTTTCTTCCCCAGAACTGCGGGTCTTTGGAACTCCCTTCCGGGATTTTGCTTTCCCAACTGCAACGATATGCAGAAGTTCAAGTGTAATGTCAACAAACATCTTTCTACTCATCTCCCTTCATAATGACCCCACTAATTAAGTCCCTGATAGTAGCCCCCTGCTTCAAAGTGGCACTGTGCCTTGTTTGAGGTGAAAATTGAATAAAAAAATAAAAAAAATTAAAAAAAATATAGTAATGATTTAAAAAGATAAAAAGAAATGACTCGTGTGCCACCACCGAGAATTGAAACCAAATGTTTAACTTATGATTTACTTTTTCCTTTGACATTAATACCGGAGCTATGAAGACATATTTGCTGTTAGGCTAAAAATTAAAACATGAACCAATAGCAATTACGTTATGTATGCATATTCATAATGCCGTTATTCGACTTTTACCTGGCAAATTCCATTTTTTTTTAAATTTTCACTTTTGCACTGATTTACCCTAGCTAAGCCACAAATATAAAATTTTGCATAGGTTCGAATACCCTCTATATTAAGTTTCATGTCTGTAGACCAAAAACTGACAGAAGAGTTTAGTAGGCAAAATATTTTAAACAAATATATATATGCATACATAAATATATAGAGAAAGAGGTTTGTGTTTACTATAACCTTTTATGCAAATATTATGCAAGTATAAATCATGTAGAATATCTGCATGAATATAATTACATGTAATAGTTAACTAAAGATCCCATAAGAAAATCAAAAAAACTAATAGGGAATTAATTAAAATGAATGTTTAAAAGAATAAGCAAATTAGCTAGATTTTTTTCAGATGAATGCAATTCCATGATCCATATATAACAAAGGTGTATTTTCTTTTTAAATAAATACAAAAAAGGGTTTTTAATATTGTAATGACATAGGTGGAAACGGGAAAAGAAATGAAAGAAAAGAGCAATAAATAAATGAATAAATATCTGCGAGTAGCGACCCCCCCCTTCTCCTCTAAATCAAACGCCAAAAAGGAACCAGTGACCAGATATGATGGACGAATCATCTCCGTACTGTTCCGAGGATAAAATAAAGGACTTTCTTTTGCTGGCCAAACTCTCATGAAAAGAAACTTAATATTCAACTGCCAGAAAAAAATAAATAAGTCGATGTGGAAGAGATATCCATGTGGAATGGTGTAAATGATGCCATCGGTGCAGGTACGGACCAACTTGGTTTTGGACCTGCACCATTTCCCCGATTTTCATGTAAATGATGCCCATTGCATACAAGTTTCGGGTCGATGAGATAATGTCGATGAATTGGAAAAAGCCTGGCGAAGACAAGACAATGTATCTGCGTTCACAGACTTTTAAAAATAATAGAAAAAAATAAATAAATAAAAAGCACGAAAGAGAGAAGCTACGCTGGCCATGCGACATATCATATCGGCAGTTAAGTACCCCATTTCTAATACCCCATCCATGTTTATATATGTTCTTTTGGACTATTATTCCAGGACAATATTCATGTCGAGTTGTTTTCACTCTATCCTTTTTTTTTTGTTTGATTTCATTTTTTTTTTTTGCTTAATTTCTCGTTTGCTCGACCTCACCCCAACCCATTGAGGCATTACATTAAATTTCAATCATATGTTTAATAAAGCCCTTATGATATTTTATCCACGTGTTGTCATTCTTGCTTTGCTTTTGAATTGTTCAAGGTTAAATGAGTTATCCATGAACCTTAGACAATGTGTCATTCTAGGGTGCAAATCTGCACCTGACACATTTAGATATTTTTCTTTTATTTTTATTCTGTGTTACGAGAATGTAGGCTGAAGCACCATTTTAGAGTCGAAGATTCTAATCAGGGGTAATCACTCCCACTAAACTTCTCTCAGCCCGTAACAATATGAATATCAATACATAAAAAAAAACAAATTTCTAGGAGTATATATATATATATATATATATATATATTTAAAGAATAAGGCACATTTTAAATTCTAAAACCCTTAACGTTTATTATCAGAAAAAACAATATTCGTGTTACTAATCTTTACATCAATAATACAGTATTATACCAGGTGTCCCAATAAGATGTATACACTCTTTAAATGACCATAAAACCAATATTTATTATAAGAAAGAAAAGATTCATACATCAAAATACTGTGAACAAATATAAAAACCAGTTAATTATCAAAAGTGTTCAAATTATTGGCTATTGTGGTCCATGAAACAGCTGACAACGTTCACTGATTAAATCGAAAACGTTCCTAATCAGTTCAATTGGTATGTTGACACATCTTCTTTCAATGGTTGCTTTCAGCTCATTCATTGTAGTTCGTTTTGTGGTGTGGACCCTGTGTTAAACATGCCTATACCCCCCCCCTAAAAAGAGAAAAATCCAGGGGGAGGGCAAATCCAGTGAGTGTGGATAGTACTTGATACTTCCTCTTCGTCCTAACTATCTGTTTTGCAGGTGACTATCAAGATATGCTCTTACGTTATTATGATAGTAAGGAAGTACTCCATCCTGCCGGAAGTGCCATTCTTTATTCCTGGGAACATGGCATAGCGTATTCATGTAGCAAGTTGAGATAATTTAAAGAGTGTATACATTTTATTGGGACACCCTGTATATACGTTTTCTTTTCTTTTTTTTTTCTAGAAAAGAGCTGAAGTGTTTGAATTGAATCACATTCAGTATTATCTTCTGAAATCTCCTCATTCAAGCGAATCAAAAATAGAGAGCGTCCATGAGAAAGTTGCTATGCGGTAAGCAAAAGGTTTTCTTTTGTTTTTTTGATAGCAGGTATTCTCATCACCCATGCAAAGGTTAAAGCCCACACCATATTCCATGTTTTCTCTGTCCTTTTAAATATAGTAAAAAAAAAAAAAAAAAAAACATGGGCGTTTGTAGAGCTAAAAATAAAAACTGGTAATGTATACAAAACTACAGTTTCTTTGATTTTTTTTTTTTTTTTTTTTTTTTGATGCAGTGCATCTTTGACTGAGATCAAAGCGTTAAATATTGTGTATAAGTCAACTAGTAATTGTTTAAAGATTTATGTTTGCCGAGAGGGTGTTGTTAAATTAGGCAGGACAGTAGGCAACGAGTCAACTGGTTGACCTTTGAGGTCATTGTTCTTCACTGGAAATAATGGCTAGAAGATGCGGTGTTAGACAAGATATAGAATTAAACAACTAATATAATTCTATGATTTTATATGAATATTAGTGGAATACTCACAAAGCATAATCCCTCCCCCTCCATCATTTTTGATGGAGAGTGTACACAAGTTTATATTATTGATCAAATGAGATTTTGAGAAAACATTTTATGTAACGATACCAACAGATGCAGTTAAAAATTTGACTGGTTTAATTTTATACACAACATTAACAAACAAGACTATTAATATTTTTGATCTGAGTATTGCTAAAATGGAGTTAGAATAATCCTAAAAAAAAAAACGTTATCATTAATAATTACAAATATTTATTTTGTTAGGATTTATCTTGACGAAATATTTTCCAGATTGTTGATACGAGACCATTTTTTTTATTACTTGTTTTTCAATAATTATATATCTTTTTATTCAACAGAAATACAATGAATCTAGCAAAGTTAATTCCGAGATTAATTTAAACACTGTATTCAAACACAAATTGTTTTTGTCATTTTATTTGTTCTGTTATTTTCTTTCTGTAATTTTTTTTCTCGTTTGAGAAGTCAGTGATTGTTCATTCCAGTGCAATTTCTTATTTGAAAAATAGCTCCAAAGATTGAACTCTTAATGAATAGGGACTGTGCTCTTGCAATTTATAAAGCTCATGGTCATGGAAGAACGCGAGAAAAAATCTTTTTAGACATGTAAAATTGTTTTATGTTGTTATTTCTGTTAAATAATTAATTAATATTTATAATTATTAATAAATATTAATTAAATGAGGAATCATTTTGAGTTAAAATTCAAGTTTCCTTGTTAAACGTGACATGAGGTCAAATTCAGTAGCCATTTTGTTTTGCTTTGGCTTATTAAAACTTTTCAAGCGTGATTTTTTCAATTCTGGATTTTAATGAAAATGATTCCTCATTTAGTAATATATATTGAAAACAAGGTAAAACTACTTTTAATGCCTCAACAGAATTTTTTTCTTGTGTTTTTCCATGATCGTGATCTTCATAAATTGGCGTAATTTTAGCACCATAGAAGTGTTCAAATTCAAAGTCAACAGATGCCTGTTATGAACCTTCTCTATTAATAGTAATTCAAGCTTAGTCCATCCCAATAATCTTCTCAAATTCATAAGGTTCTTCGGACCAAGTAAAGAATAGATACCCTGTAGCAGACGACACCGCCTGGCGGTAACAAGCGCACATTTCAACTAACACCGGTGATTCGACCTTGACATTGGCACAAGCACATGGCGTCGGTTGTTTGTAAACACGTCAAATAGCAAACATGCTCGAATATTCGCCAGCAATTTTCTTTTCTTTTTAATATATTTACAAAACTTTTGAAGATTTAAAAGAAAAAATATATATTTACAAAACATTTTTTTTAAGTAAGTAACAAAACGAACGTATTTAAATAAAAGATATTTAAATAAATGGGTGTCTTTCTGTTTCGGATTTTTGCGACCAAGATTTTTAAAACTTCGATTGTTTATACTTGTGATTTTATTATGCATAAAAATTGCCTCGGCCTAGAAGGATTTCTCCTTCACTGACCACATACATCGCACTTTAAATAAATATTGAATTATATTAAAAACGTACACAGAAAAAAATGGCTAAAACAAAAAATAAGGTGTTAAAGAATGAACCTTTTCTTTAATAAGTTTTATTCAAACAGTCTTTATTTGAACTTAATGGACTGCTTTTTCTTTTTTAATTTATTAACTGTTTTATTCTTTTTATCAAACAAAAATAGAACTTTTATAATGAAATATATATTATGGACTGTTTTTCAAACATCGAAATTTTAAAATTAAAGTTTTATTTAAAAAAAAGAAGAAGAAAAAAAGACGAGGTGTTTTTTCTTTTCGAGATATTTTTTTTTTTTTTTTCACCATTTATCACTTTGAAATTTTATTCATCAATGAAATGATAAAAATATAAAACTTTTCGTTAAATATATTTTTAAAAACTTATTATAAAATATCTATAAAAAACACGTCGTCGTCTTTTTTTTTTTTTTAAATAAAACTAATTTTAATTTTTAAATTTCGATGTTTGAAAACAGTCCATAATATATATATGTCATTATAAAATTTCTATTTTTGTTTGATAAAAAGAATAAAACAGTTATTAAAAAGTTCTGTAAATATATTAAAAACGCACTCAGAAAGACACCCATTTATTTAAATATCTTTTATTTTTAAAAAGTCTTGCTCGCGAATATTCGTCAAAATTTAATATTTAAAAATATTATTTTAAAAATATATTAGTTGTCGCTGAAGTTAATGTTTTAAACAATAATTAAATAAATATTGAATTGTCTTAAAAACGCACATAGAACTCCCCCCCGCCCCAAAAAAATACATCATACATAAAAATCAATCTTGGTCGCAAAAAATCCGAAGCAGAAAGACACCCATTTATTTAAATATATTTTATTTAAATACGTTCGTTTTGTTACTTACTTAAAAAAAAATGTTTTGTAAATATATATTTTTTCTTTTAAATCTTCAAAAGTTTTGTAAATACATTTAAAAAAAAAAAAAAAAGAAAATTGCTTGCGAATATTCGAGCATGTTTGCTATTTGGCATGTTTACAAACAACCGACGCCATGTGCTTGTGCCAATGTCAAGGTCGAATCACCGGTGTTAGTTGAAATGTGCGCCGGACACCGCCAGGCGACATCGTCTGCTACAGGGTATCTATTCTTTACTTGGTCCAGTTCTTCATCTCTCAACTGACAACCATTCTATCTTTATAGTTGTCTCTGTGGCGAAGGGATTGGAAGATACTACTCACATGAACAGCAGCGCTTCTATCTAGCCTATTAGATAATAGCATCAGGGAAAGAAAAAGAAAAGAAAAACTGAAGTTTTTAGATGGATCATTTATATACACATGGCATTAATTTGCATATGAGGGGAATTACAGCTTTAAGAAGGACGAATCGGAATCAGACATCAGAATTATCGTTTATGTTAAAAGGAGTTGCAGCGTTAGTAAAAAGGAGTTCTGACATTTTTTTTTTTTCTTTTACAGAGCCATGCATGATTTTCTGCTTTCCCTACACTCACCCATTCCATCAACAAATACAGATATACACAATCGGTAAGTAATTCTTTGAGACCGCATTCTCTTCTTTCTCTTTTGTATGTACTAATTGTCTTTTTCTTTATCATAGATGCTTATCTGCAATAAAGAGATCGGTAAATTCATGCATACAAAACATTGGGTTCCATTTTTCATTTCGTTGACAACTGGAAACAATGCCAAGATAAGCGGAGAGCACATATAGCACTTGGAATTCCCAAATAGCCACCATTTTAGTACTGACCAGGTTCAATGTTGCTTAACGTTGGTGATATGATGAGAACTGGTGTGTCAACATGATTATGCCGTATACACAATCAATAATCAACGTTCCCATCAACGATCGATTTTTATCGGAAAGCATGCTCGCATGATGAAGAGTTTCTAGTGAAGCAAGGATTGAACAACAACCAATGGAATAGCAAGAAGAAATCCAAGATAACTAGAAGCAATGTTGGGATAAGAGAAAGACTGGCGTTATTTCAGAGCTTTCATTCTCAAAGGCTCCTCAAAGTTTATCCTACTATGCATAGATAGGTGTGTATTAAAAAACTTTACTTTAAACCATCCCCTATTTCCAAACTTATTGTACTTGGTATTCTTAAAATTAACCACCTAAGTACTGACTTATCTCTGGTCATTTTTCGTTGAAAACTAATTGTGGCAAAATTTTTATAGGCCTGATACGCTTCCTGACACTAACTCAGTGTGGTGATGAAGACTAGCATTTTTATCAAGACACTATCTATAGGTGATTACTCACCAAGGTTAAAGAGCACTTTACCATTTATTATTATTACTAGCGGGGGGGGGGTAACCGGCATTGCCAAGGTTTGGAGAAGTGTGTGTGTGTGTGTGTAGAGGAGTTAAAATAAAAGTAAGAAGTCCGGGTGGAGAGCGGTGTTAAAAAAGGTGTGGGGGTAGTTAAAATAACAGTAGGCAGACCGGATTGAGAGAGAGGTAAACAAAAAAAAAAAAAGTGGTTGCAGCGAGGTGGGAGGGGGGTACCTGGCGTTGTCTGGGTGTGTGTAGGTGTTGTAGTAAAAAAAAAAAAAACCCGGGTGGAGAGAGGTGTTAAAAAAAAAAGAAGTGGTAGTTCGGGGAGGGGTGGGGTCAAAACAGTCGGCAGCCAATGTGGAGAGAGAGGTGTTAAAAAAAAGGTGGTAGTAAGCAGGCAAGCTTGAACCTGTGACGCAAAGGCGGAAAAGAAAGTAAAAGAAAATCTGACATCATAGCAATGCTCTATGACGCGATCGGAAGTTCAGAACGTTGAAATTAGGCAAAGTCAATTCAACCGATACGATGACTTGCAAAAAATAAACCCCTCCTTGTAGAAAAGTGCCCAGTTGAAAGTGAAGAAATTAATGTTCTTGACCAATTTTTCGATATTTGTTGTCTGAGACATTGAACTTCAAAATGATACCGATTTCGTGAAAATCTGTCGCCTCTATCAAAAGTTTTAGGCAGGCATACATACATACATACATACATACATACATTTAAACAAACAGGTGAGATTTATATTATAGATTAGCCTGGGTGTTTGGAAGTGTGTGTTGAGCAAAAAAAAAAAAATAAATAAATAAAAAAATGGTAGGGGGAAGGCAGGCTCGAACCCATACTGTGAAAGAGGAAAAGAACGTGAAAAAACGTGATGTCTTTGCTGTTGCGTCCATCACCAAACCAGAAGTGGCGAAGGTTTATATTAAGGATAGTCAATCGAAAAGAGGGGGTGATTTTCGAAAATATTGGTGAAAGAAAACGACCCCTCCCTGTAGAAAAGTGCCCAGTTGAGGATGAAGAAATTAATGTTTTTATCCACTTTTTCGATATTTGTCGTCTGGAGCGTCGAGCTCCAAAACGATATAGATCTTGTGAAAATCTGCCGCCTCTGTCGAAAGTTTTAGGCAGACATACAAACATACATTTAAACACACAGGTGAAATTTATATTATAGATCATTTGTACTCACTTCACAACAACAAGTAGTGGTAGTGGTGTCTTTATTATTATTATTATTATTATTATTATTAATACAACAACAATCGTTCCTTGAGTGGTGTTGATACAATACTTACACATGTCATTTTTCATCTTTATCCAACTTCTACTACTTTATTTAGCATGAAGAAATATATTGATTTTTTTTTAAAGAAATATGCTATTTATGAGGGTAAATAGCTACATAGAAATTGTTTTCAAACAAAATAATTTGCTTAGAACTAATGTCAAATACCATTTACGTCTAGTTTTTTTGCAGATTATCAAAACAAAATCAGTTTTTAAACAAATATATTTATGTCACGTGTTTTTTTTTTTTTGTTACATTATGTTTATTTCTTTACAAAAATGTATCCAATCTTACTTGCTTAAGATTCAAATTCGGTTACTGATATCATAAAAACTACTATCTTAGTAATGACTGATATCATAAAACTACTATCTTAGTAATGTCTATTTCTTCTGTTTTTGTCAAGATATCATATTTTTATTTTCCTACGAACATAGAAACTTGATAAACATAACTTTTTCATAGTATATAGATTATTATTTGTGCACACTGGGTGTTCTCAAACAGGCCTTTATCAGAGATTACTCACTGGCAACAACTGATGATGTTCTCTGGAATCTGAGTGACAAGTTTCCTCATATTTTTAATTTTCTTCACCTCTTGATAATCTTGGAAAATGATTCTGTGTTATCGCAAAAGCCACTTACCATCGACTTCAGGCAATGACTATTGGTATTTATTGAAATTTGGGTGGTAATAAGCCTCTCCACGATCCCAGTACTCTTCAGTGGAGGTCTGGTTAGTGCTCTCCCTTCTGATCATTCACACCCATTTTGTGTGGTATCAGCCGAAGTATTATTATTATTATTTTATTCCCTCCCTTCTACGGGGTCATCATATAACAAAAATACCTTCAGATTCATTTAGAAAAATTTCCATTTTTATCAATGACTTAAAACAAATGGATTTTATCGACTTGGTGAAGTTGACTTTAATTCTGACATTAGTTTTCTTTTTTTGATTCTATATTTTCAGGTTGCCACTTTCCAATTCAAGAAGCAGTGTACTAAGTGATCATTTCTTCAGAACTCGGTTCTCCTCAATACAAGAACTTCATGTACACAGACTTTCGAATGTGTTTCAACCGAATCAACCCCAAAGACACACACCTGCTTTTCGACAGGTGAGAATATTTCTTTCTAATTTTCATTGAAGCTTGTAGAGAAAACCAAATTAACTTTCACAATTGATTGTCATAGATTATGGAAACAGACTTTGTCTTTGGATGGAAATGTGATATATGTCTGTAACCAAACCTATGTCATATTTTTCGATATTATGTCACATTCTAAAATTTATTTTCTATTATAATGTTAACACTACTATTACAATCTATGCAAACTTTGGGATGGTTTCCATTTAAAATATGCATTATTAATATGCAAAATGTATTATCTAATTCATAAAGAAATGTGGTTTGGATTTTGGACTTCAGACCTAAATAGGATTGCATCTGACAATTAGATATTTGATTCTGCTTGGTCAATGAAGGAAAGAATTTTTCAATCCATGTTTTTTTACATAATGAAAAAAGAATTCCAAGCGATACCATAGATTCCATACAATATCCAACCAAATACATTTCTCAATATTATGTCATATTCCGTAATTTATTAATGTCTGTACTATTATATAAAAGGAACTGTGTTCGAATTCGTCCCTTATGGACTCATAAATGGCTTGACTGATGTTTTTGAAATTCAACATAAATGTACTTCATGTGCCTGACAGTGTTCTAAGTTAGGTTTTGTATCTGAATGTCTTTGATAAGTATCGATAGTCAAAAAAATCTGATGACAGAAAAAACAGGCGATTTTGTTTTTTGTTTATGATGTAAGCTAACCTTTCTTTTTAGGGCTTTAGTGAAAAATATCTCCATTTTCACCAATTTTCCCGGTCAGAATAAGTATTTTTTGAAAGTAAATAAATAAAATGCATAAAAAATATGAGACAAGGATTATGAAGAAGAAATATTAAGTTAGAATCAAATATTGATCTGTCAGATACAATCCTATTCAATTTTTAATTTTATATTATATTATATTAATTTTAAATTAAATTATATTAATGAATATAGTTATATCAATATAGTTCTCAATATACATGAGGACATTTATAGACATGATGCCTAGTAGAAACTACTAGTCACACTACATTGTTGATCTCATGTCTTCAAACTTAAATAGATGTATAGATGACAAATGTAAATCATTTCTCAACTCCAAACTTAAGTTTTAAAGATGTAAAAAATTTGTTAACCTGAAAAAAACTAGATAGCTATAAATTGTAAGAGAAGACACTTTACCCTGAGCGAGTCACTTATATAAAATATTTTACATGCTTAAAACTACTTTTAAAAAAATGTTACATTTGAAACAACTTGAGGAAAAGAACCAAGTTAAACGACTGATCTATCCATTTCAAGAATAATGGACTTACCCAAAGACAATAAACATAGTTACATATAAATGTTGAGGCAGAAATTCATGGCAGTATTTCTGTAATATAATTTTGCTAATGCACTTTTTGTTAATTATACCACCATATTTTGTCTTATTATCGGCATACAAAGTCACAATGAATAGTTAAGGAACACTAGCATTAATAGGAAAACAGTTATTCGTAAGCTTAGATCAGAAAGAAAATGTCTAATAATGTCAAGAACTTTACCACTTATACCATAGCCTCAAAGTTTATGAAGAAGACCAGGATGCCACACTGTTGAACGCCTTCGAAATATCAAGCATAATGACCCTTCTCTCCTGAAGGATTTGTAAACCAATAGATCCATTCAGTTACCACAGTTAATAGATCATCTGTTGAATGAAAACCACCAAAGCCATACTGAACATCACTAAAGAACCACAGACTTTCTAGAAAATGAACAAGCTCTCAAAAACTTTGCTAACAATAGAGAGAAGACTAACAGAACCATATTTATTTGGGTCAGATTAATCAGCAGCCTTTTTAAAGATAAGGACAACAGAACTCCTTCCAACAAGAAGTGAAACAGAACTGAGACAAGCAAAGATTGAAGGATTTTGAAAGGATAGAAGAAAGTTCAAGAACACAACATTTGAAAACAACAGGAATTAAATCAGAACATGAAACTTTAGACTGGTCAAGACCAGCAAGAATTCTAGCAACTATCTTTGGAGTAATAATTACAGAATCAAGAGACTTATCAGTTTTCAAAGGAAAATTCAAAAGAACAGTACGAGAGAGAAAAATTGTCAGCAAAAAGACAAGCAAAGAGATTAGCCTTATTCTTAGAATATGAAATGACCTAGAGACCATTAAAGAAGAGGAATAGCAGACTTTTCACTATTAATGACCCTATTATATATTTTCCATTTTGAGATGAGATAGTTAAGAATCCTTTGAGAATAGCTAGACTTAGTCTTAGCTTTAGAAATTGCTCTCTTGCAGGACTTGCTAACTATTCTGAAGGATTGTCTAGACGCCTCAGAACCATCACGACAATACTGACTGAAGTAATGATTGCGATGGGCAATGGTAGAAGCACAAACAGATGAAAACCAGGGAGGAGGTTGAGTTTTGGTTTGAAACTGCAGATAGGAATGAAGGTGTCAATTTCAACAAAAATGGAGCCGTTAACCTCCTTAGCAGCATCATTCAGAGATATACCAAAATAAGACCCCATGGAACAGTAAATATCCCAATCAGCCTTATTATTAAAATTTTCAAATTAGCCTTATCAAATAATGCTTTTAAAGATGTGACCAACTTCCTATTCAAAATTTGTGCCAAGTGTGCATAAACATATCGATTTCAAACTTTACAACAACTGTCAATAACATTGGACATATACGTTTTTCCTCGAGGAGCCACCAGAAAACTGAACAGAAAGTTTTATTTGGGGGAACAAAAAAATGATTTTATTCATTTAATAGAAAATTATATTTTCTGTTTAGAAAAGTTCAACAAAAAAATTGTAGCAGCAGTCCAACAAACACGTGCATCAAAATCCAATGTAAACCAACAAGGTGACAAGTGATATCGTTATTTTGTTTATTGTGATAGCCTTCTATTACTCATCTATAAATAAGTTTAAATTTAATTTCTTTTTATTTCTCTTCAGAATTACGCTATCGAGAATCAAGGTTTTCAGGAGACGGAAGACAGCAGTGCAGATGCTTTCCATAATCGATCTCGTTCGCTAAACTCAACTAATCAGAGAAAGCAATCAAAAACGGCCAACCCAAACAAAAAAGCTTCAGCGACACAATTATAAAAAAAAAAAATTGATAACAAGAAACAATCAATTTTTACATATTTTTTAAAACATCACATAATAAAGATTGAAAACTAAAAAAATATTCTATTTGTGTTGCTTGTTTTCTTTTTTTTTTTTTGTCAAGTTTTAGTTTTATATAGCTTTGAGTAGGTCTTATTTTAATTAATAATCTCATTTCAACTTTAACAAAACATCGACAAAGTAATAAATCTTATAAATTCTCTTGAATATTCATCAGATAGATCTGAAAAATGTCCTCCCAACTTAATTATATACCATTATTTCAGAATTATCAGTTTATTCCTAAAATGATTTAAATTAAATCTATTTATAACCTTGTGGTACTATTGCTTGACAAACTCCACAGACAAAAGAGTGCAACTTAGTATCTCCACATACTAGGGATGTTTCTGGAAAGGTTGTTACATTCTCGTATAGCACTTACTAGCTTCCAGAGGTGAAGGGGATATGGTATGCCTATCCCTGTTAAATGAATTGATAGCGTTCATTGCGGAGTCGGAGTCGAAAAGAGTTGAAGGTTTTAGCTAGAGTCGGAGTCGGAATTTTTAAAGTCCAATCAACTTCTTTTTTTTTTTTTTTTTTTTTTACATGGTTTTCCTGTTTGGTTTTACCAGTTTTTCTTTTTGCTTTATTACATTTTTATTCCAAACAAGGCACATTGCCACTTTGATGCACTGGGTTACTATCAAGGACCTAAGTTGCAGGGGTACTATGTAGAGAGTTTAGCAGTAAGGTGTCTGTTCGCATTACACTTGGACTTCTGCATGTCAGTACAGTTGGGGAAGCAGGAAACCAGAAGAGAAATCCAAAGTCAAGCAGTTCTGGGGAAGAAACTATTTGAGTAGAAGGTTTTCTTATATCTAGGGATATGTAGGGATGGGATTTGCTGCTTGTTGGGTTTATTTAGGGTATTTTTGTCGAAGGGGTACAAGGGCTCGTAGTTCATCAGAGCTTTCACCATTAAAATACTTGTAAAGAGAGATGCAACATTTCATCGATGGGACAGGGGCTGAAAATTTTTTTTTTTTTTACATAGAGGTTACCACTTATCAAGGCCCGGAAGCCACTCGATGATAAGGGTTATTGCATGCACAGTAATCAATGGGATAGTATCGTAGTAATCGTTAGTATCAGAGATTTAATAAAGTATCTTACTGGGGGGGAGCGATTCATCAGGAATTTGTTTATGTTGGACTTGAAGATATCCAAGTTGTAGTCAGGTGGGAAACAGGCAAACAGAACAGAGTTCCACAGGTGTGCACTTCTACGAAAGAAGCTTTAGTTATGGAATCTACACTTTGATTAAGGTACAGACAGTGGTTTCAGCTAGATGGGTATTTTTCATGAAAGATTGGCAAGGGGGGACGAGAGATTGGAGCTCAGACGAGCACTTGCCATGGAAATAACGATAAAACAAAGACAGGCTCGCAACGTCTCTTCTGTGGGAGAGAGGTTGCAGGGAAGAGAAAAGGGCATCCCACAAAGTCTATTTTGTATTCTGTTAAGGCAGGATAGGCTGTTTTTAGCAGCTCCTGCCCAGATGAGGCAGCAGTACTCCATTCTTGGACGTACTTGGCTTTTATACAGATAGAG
Source organism: Euprymna scolopes (assembly GCF_053919585.1). Lineage (NCBI taxonomy): Eukaryota > Metazoa > Mollusca > Cephalopoda > Sepiida > Sepiolidae > Euprymna > Euprymna scolopes. The sequence continues at coordinate 78,303,379 of NC_136492.1, forward strand.
AATTGCATCAGTAGTGAGATATCTTCTAGAGCGGTAGAAGGATCCTACCATTTTCCCAGCGACCCAGGCAACAGACTTTATATACATGTTCCATTTCAGATCAGGAGTAAAGGTCAAACCCAGAAGCTTGTTAAAACATGAAGCCTCCGCAAGACGAGGGCCATCCATTTCAATTGATGCCAGATGTGGATCAGAGCGTTGATGATGTAAAGATAGGAGCTTGGTTTTAGATGCATTAAAAGTAACCAGCCACCTCTTCCCGCACTGTACTACTCGCTCAAGATCAGAGGAGAGAGAATTTTTCATTTACGGCCTTTGATGTGTTGCCATAGATGATCGCGTCATCAGCATAGATGTCAACGAATAGTTTAAGTATGTGTTTTGGGAGATCATTGATGTAGATCAAGAAGAGAGTTGGGCCCAGGATAGACCCCTGAGAACTCCAGCATTAATAGTGTGGACCTCTGATTTCTGCCCATCAACCACTACTCTTATGAGCCTATCAGAGAGAAATGATTTAATGATTGAGAAAACATTTCCAGTTATACCATAGCTGAAAATCTTGTAAAGTAGGCCTCTATGCCATACCTTATCGAAGGCCTTTGATATGTCAAGAGACATGGCCCTAGAGAGGAAGCCTTTGTCAAGAGATTCACTAAACGTATGAGATATAACCGTTAGCACATCTGCTGTAGATCTAGCAGAACGGAAACCATATTGCATGTCACTAAGAAGGTGAGGTCGTTGACTACTTCTGTATTTAATATGGATCCCAGCAGTTTATTCATGACACACAAGAGACTTATTGGTCTGTACTGAGAGGGAGATGACTTATCACATTCAGGTGATAAGTCATCTCTTAAATACATAAGTCATATTCTTAAATACAGGGCATACTGATGAGGTTTTCTAGTGTGTTGGAAAGCACTTCTCCTTAAGGCAACGCTTAAACAGTTTTGTAAGCATGGGAGCAACTTCTGGTTGAAGCTTTTTCAACACTATAATTGGAATGCCGTCTGGGACAATTGCTTTACTAGAATCAAGGTTCTTGATTAGCTTGGTGACCTCACACAAAGATATTTGTATGTTGCATAGCATGTTGTCTGTTATAGGAGGAAATAAGGGGAGTTGATGGCCTTCGTCACAAAGGGTAGAATTAGCTGCAAAGTTCTTGGCAAATAGTTTGGCCTTGTCTAATGCTGATGAGATGACCTGAGATCCATTGATGATGGTTGGGATAGAACGCATGCTTCTGTTCAGTATCCTGTTTGCTATTTGCAAAAACCGGTGGGAACCAAGCTGCTGCTCAGCTGCTTTGGATTTAACGGACAGAGCATATAGCTCTCTTGCATTTTTTATTACTCTTTTACAGTGATTGGTGGCAATCCTAAAAGCAGCTTTAGGCTCTGTACATCTGTCACGTTGGTAGCTTTGGAAAAAGTGATTTCTGTGTGCAATAGCAGCAGCACATTCTGGGGAGAACCATGTCCAGCTGTTTGTTTTCTGTTTGAATTTTTTGGATGGTATGAATCGGTCTATGCCTACAATTAACCATTCAGTCAGGTCTAATACTATAGGGGACACATAGAGGTTGTACTTCGATGCATTCATAAGAAGAGACAACAACAAAAAGGCTTTACTTCGATGCATACCTAAGAAGGGACAACAACAAGAAGGCTTTACTTCGATGCATTCATCAGAAGAGACAACAACAAGAAGGTTTTACTTTGATGCATTCCTCAGAAGAGACAGCAAGAAGAAGGCTTTACTTCGATGCATTCATCAGAAACAGCAACAACAAGAAGGTTTGATTTAGATGCATTACTCAGAAGAGAAAAAACAAAAAGGCTTTACTTCGAAGCATTCATCAGAAAGGGCAACAAGAAGAAGGTCTTACTTCGATGTATTCCTCAGAAGAGAAAACAGCAAAAAGGCTTTACTTCGATGCATTGCCCAGAAGAGAAAAACATTAAAAGGGTTTACTTCGAGGCATTAATCAGAAAAGACAACAAAAAGAATGCTTTAATTCGATGCATTCCTCAGAAGAGAAACAACAAGAAGGCTTTACTTCGATGCATTCCCCAGAAGAAACAGCAAGAACGCTTTACTTCGATGCGTTGCTCAGAAGAGACAGCTACAAGAATGCGTTACTTCGATGCATTCATCAGAAGAGACAACAGCAAGAAAGAAGGCTTTACTTCGATGAATTAATCAGAAATTAAAACAAGAAAAGGTTTTACTTCGATGCATTCCCAAGCAGAGACAAAAACTAAAAGGCTTAACTTCGATGCATTCCTCAGAAGAAACATCAACAAAAAGGCTTTACTTCGATGCATTGCCCAGAAGAGACAACAACTAGAAGGCTTTAGTTCGATGCTTTCATCAGAAAAGACAACAAGAAGGCTTTACTCCGATGAATCCCTCAGAAGAGACAACAAGAAGGCTTTACTTCGACGAATTCCTCAGAAGAGACAACAACAAGAAGGTTTTACTTTGACGAATTCATCAGAAGAGACAACAACAAGAAGTTTTTACTTCGATGCATTCCTCAGAAGAGACAACAAGAAGGCTTTACTTCGATGCATTTACTCAGAAGAAACAAAAAGGCTTTACTTCGATACATTCCTCAGAAAAGACAATAACAAGAAAGCTTTACTTTGATGCATTTATCAGAAGAGAAAACAAGAAGGCTTTACTTTGATGCATTCCTCAGAAAAGGCAACAAAAAGAAGGCTTTACTTGGATGCATTCATCAGAAGAGACAACAATTCGAAGGCTTTATTTCAATGCATTCCACAGAAGAGACAACAATTCGAAGGCTTTATTTCAATGCATTCCACAGAAGAGACAACAACAAGAAGGCTTTACTTCGATGCATTCATCAGAAGAGACAATAACAAGAAGGTTTTTCCTCAGAAGAGACAACAACTATAAGGCTTTACTTCGATGCATTCATCAGAAAAAATAACAAGATTTTCCTTCGATGCATTCCCCAGCAGTTGTTGTCTTTTCTGAGGAATGCATGGAAGTAAAGCCTTCTTGTTGTGATCGCTTCTGAGGAATAAATGGAAGTAAAGCCTTCTTGTTGTGGTCGCTACTGAGGAATGCATGGAAGTAAAGCCTTCTAAGTGTTGTCTCTTCTGGGGAATGCATCGAAGTAAAGCCTTCTTGTTGTTGTCTCTTCTGGGAAGGCATTGAAGTAAAGCCTTCTTGTTTTTGTCTCTTCTGAGGAAAAACCTTCTTGTTATTGTCTCTTCTGATGAATGCAGCGAAGTAAAGCTTTCTAGTTTCTGTCTCTTCTGAGGAATGCATCGAGGTAAAGCCTTCTTGTTGTTGTCTTTTCTGGGGAATGTATTGAAGTAAAACCTTTTATTTGTTGCCTTTTCTGATTAATGCATCGAAGTAAAGCCTTCTTGTTAATTTCTTTTCTTATGAATGTATCGAAGTAAAGCCTTCTTATTGTGTTTTCTGAGGAATGCATCGACCTAAAGACTTATTGTTGTTGTCTTATCTGAAGAACACATCGAAGTAAAGCCTTCTTGTTGTCTCTTCTGGGGAATGCATCGAAGTAAAGCCTTTTAGTGGTCGCCCCTTCTAAGGAAAAACCTTCTTCTTATTGTCTCTTCGGATCAATGCAGCGAAGTAAACCCTTCTAGTTGTTCTCTTCTTAGGAATGCATCGAAGTAAAGCCTTCTTATAAACTCTTCTGATGAATGCATCGAAGTAAAGCTTTCTTTTTGTTGTCTTTTTTGGGGAATGCACCGACGTAAAGCCTTCTTGTTGAGATGAATGCATCGAAGTAAAGCTTCTTGTTGTCTCTTCTGTGGAATGCATCGAAGTAAAGCTTTCTTTTTGTCTTTTCTGAGGATTGCATCAGAGTAAAGCCTTCTTGTTGTCTCTACTGAGGATAGAAGAGACAACAACTAGAAGACTTTACTCCGATGCAATCCTCCGAAAAGACAACAAGAAGGCTTTACTTCGATGCATTACTCAGAAGAGACAATAAAAAAGAAGGCTTTAGTTGGATGCATAGGCTAAGAAGAGACAACAACTAGAAGGCTTTATTTCGATTCATTCATCAGAAGATACATCAACTAGACGGCTTTACTTCGAAGCATTCATCAAAAAAGACAACAACAAGACGACTTTACTTCGATGCATTCTGCAGAAGAGACAACAGCAAGAACGCTTTACTTTGATGAATTCCTCCGGAGAGACAACAAAAAAAGGATTGGATTCGATGCTTTTCTCAGAAGAGACAACTACCAGAAAGCTTTACTTTGATGCCTTCCTCAGAAGAGAAAACAAATACAAGGCTTTACGTCGATGCATTCATCAGAAGAGACAACAACTAGAAGGAATTACTTCGATGCATTCATTAGAAGAGACAACAACAAGAAGGCTTTACTTCGATGCATTCCTCAGAAGATACAACAAGAAGGCTTTACTTCGATGCCTTCATCAGAAAACACAACAAGAAGACTTTACTTCGATGCCTTCATCAGAAGAGACAACAATTAGAAGGCTTTACTTCGATGCATTCCTCAGAAGAGACAAAACAAGAAGCTTTTACTTTGATGCATTTCTCAGAAGAGACAAAATGACGGCGTTACTTCGATGCATTCCACAGACGAGACAACAACTAGAAGGGTTTACTTCAGTGCATTTCTAAGAAGAGAAAACAACTAGAAGGTTTTACTCCTATGCATTCCTCAGGACAACTAGAAGGTTCTACTTCGATGCACTAATCAAAAGAGACAACAACTAGAAGGTTTTACTTTGTTGTGTCTTCTGAGGAATGCATCAAAGTTTTCCTTCGATGCATGCCCCAGAAGAGACAACAACAAGAAGGCTTTAGTTCGATTCGTCCTCAGAAGAGACAACTAGAAGGATTTACTTCGATGCGTTCATCGAAGGAGACAACAACGAGAAGGTTTTACTTCGAGGCATTCCTCAGAAGAGACAACAACTAGAAGCCTTTACTTCGAGGCATTCCTCAGAAGAGACAACAACTAGAAGCCTTTACTTCGAGGCATTTCTCAGAAGGGACAACAACTGGAAGGCTTTACTTCGATGTATTCCTACGAAGAGACAAGAACTAGGAAGCTTTACTTGGGTGTATTCCACACAAAAGACAACAACTAGAAGACTTTACTTCGATGCATTCACCAGAAGAGACAACAACTAGAAGGCTTTACTTCGATGCATTCCTCAGAAAAGACAACAACTAGAAGGCTTTACTTCGATGCATTCCTCAGAAAAGATAGCAAATAGAAGGCTTTAAATAGATGCATTCATCAGAAGAGACAACAACTAGAAGACTTTACTCCGATGCATTCCTCACAAGAGGCAACAACTTCTGAGAAACAGAAGTGTCTCTTCTGAGGAATGCCTCAAAGTATAGCCTTCTTTACTTCGATGCATTCATCAGAAGAGACAGCAACTAGAGACCTGAAAAGACAACCAGAAGAGGGGTTTACTTCGATGAATTCGTCAGAAGAGACAATAATGCTTTACTTCGATGCATTCATCAGAACAGACAACAAAAGGCTTTACTTCGATGCATTTCTCAGAAGAGACCGCTACAAGAAGGCTTTACTACGATGCATTCCTCAGAAGAGACAACAACTAGAAGGCTTTACTTCGATGCATCTCAGAAGACCTAACAACAAGAACGTTTTTTCTTCAGAAGACAACTAGAAGCCTTTACTTGAAGGCATTCCTCAGAAAAAACAACAAGACTTTACTTCGATGCATTCTCCAGAAGAAACAACAAGAAGGCTTTACTTTGATGCCTTCCTCAGAAGAGACATCTAGAAGGCTTTACTTCTATGCATTAATCAGAAGAGACAACAACTAGAAGCCTTTACTTCTATGGATTCATCAGAAGACACAACAACAAGAAGCCTTTACTTCGATGCACTTATCAGAATACAACAACTAGAAGGCTTTACTTTGATGCATTCCTCAGAAGAGACAACAACTAGAAGCCTTTACTTTGATGCATTCCTCAGAAGAGACAACAACTAGAAGCCTTTACTTTGATGCATTCCTCAGAAGAGACAACAACTAGAAGCCTTTACTTTGATGCATTCCTCAGAAGAGACAACAACTAGAAGCCTTTACTTTGATGCATTCCTCAGAAGAGACAACAACTAGAAGCCTTTACTTTGATGCATTCCTCAGAAGAGACAACAACTAGAAGCCTTTACTTTGATGCATTCCTCAGAAGAGACAACAACTAGAAGCCTTTACTTTGATGCATTCCTCAGAAGAGACAACAACTAGAAGCCTTTACTTTGATGCATTCCTCAGAAGAGACAACAACTAGAAGCCTTTACTTTGATGCATTCCTCAGAAGAGACAACAACTAGAAGCCTTTACTTTGATGCATTCCTCAGAAGAGACAACAACTAGAAGCCTTTACTTTGATGCATTCCTCAGAAGAGACAACAACTAGAAGCCTTTACTTTGATGCATTCCTCAGAAGAGACAACAACTAGAAGCCTTTACTTTGATGCATTCCTCAGAAGAGACAACAACTAGAAGCCTTTACTTTGATGCATTCCTCAGAAGAGACAACAACTAGAAGCCTTTACTTTGATGCATTCCTCAGAAGAGACAACAACTAGAAGCCTTTACTTTGATGCATTCCTCAGAAGAGACAACAACTAGAAGGCTTTACTTTGATGCATTCCTCAGAAGAGACAACAACTAGAAGGCTTTACTTTGATGCATTCCTCAGAAGAGACAACAACTAGAAGCCTTTACTTTGATGCATTCCTCAGAAGAGACAACAACTAGAAGCCTTTACTTTGATGCATTCCTCAGAAGAGACAACAACTAGAAGCCTTTACTTTGATGCATTCCTCAGAAGAGACAACAACTAGAAGCCTTTACTTTGATGCATTCCTCAGAAGAGACAACAACTAGAAGCCTTTACTTTGATGCATTCCTCAGAAGAGACAACAACTAGAAGCCTTTACTTTGATGCATTCCTCAGAAGAGACAACAACTAGAAGCCTTTACTTTGATGCATTCCTCAGAAGAGACAACAACTAGAAGCCTTTACTTTGATGCATTCCTCAGAAGAGACAACAACTAGAAGCCTTTACTTTGATGCATTCCTCAGAAGAGACAACAACTAGAAGCCTTTACTTTGATGCATTCCTCAGAAGAGACAACAACTAGAAGCCTTTACTTTGATGCATTCCTCAGAAGAGACAACAACTAGAAGCCTTTACTTTGATGCATTCCTCAGAAGAGACAACAACTAGAAGCCTTTACTTTGATGCATTCCTCAGAAGAGACAACAACTAGAAGGCTTTACTTTGATGCATTCCTCAGAAGAGACAACAACTAGAAGGCTTTACTTTGATGCATTCCTCAGAAGAGACAACAACTAGAAGCCTTTACTTTGATGCATTCCTCAGAAGAGACAACAACTAGAAGCCTTTACTTTGATGCATTCCTCAGAAGAGACAACAACTAGAAGCCTTTACTTTGATGCATTCCTCAGAAGAGACAACAACTAGAAGCCTTTACTTTGATGCATTCCTCAGAAGAGACAACAACTAGAAGGCTTTACTTTGATGCATTCCTCAGAAGAGACAACAACTAGAAGGCTTTACTTTGATGCATTCCTCAGAAGAGACAACAACTAGAAGCCTTTACTTTGATGCATTCCTCAGAAGAGACAACAACTAGAAGCCTTTACTTTGATGCATTCCTCAGAAGAGACAACAACTAGAAGCCTTTACTTTGATGCATTCCTCAGAAGAGACAACAACTAGAAGCCTTTACTTTGATGCATTCCTCAGAAGAGACAACAACTAGAAGGCTTTACTTTGATGCATTCCTCAGAAGAGACAAAAACTAGAAGGCTTTACTTTGATGCATTCCTCAGAAGAGACAACAACTAGAAGGCTTTACTTTGATGCATTCCTCAGAAGAGACAACAACTAGAAGGCTTTACTTTGATGCATTCCTCAGAAGAGACAACAACTAGAAGCCTTTACTTTGATGCATTCCTCAGAAGAGACAACTAGAAGGCTTTACTTTGATGCATTCCTCAGAAGAGACAACTAGAAGGCTTTACTTTGATGCATTCCTCAGAAGAGACAACAACTAGAAGGCTTTACTTTGATGCATTCCTCAGAAGAGACAACAACTAGAAGGCTTTACTTTGATGCATTCCTCAGAAGAGACAACAACTAGAAGGCTTTACTTTGATGCATTCATTAGAAGAGACAACAACTAGAAAGCTTTACTTCGATTCATTCTTCAGAAGAGACAACAACAAGATGGCTTTACTTCGATGCATTCCTCAGAAGAGACAACAATTCGAAGGCTTTACTCCGATGTATTCCCCAGAAGAGGCAGCCAGAAGAAGGTTTTACTTCGATGCATTCCTCAGAAGAGGCAGCCAGAAGAAGGCTTTACTTCGATGCATTCCTCAGAAGAGGCAGCCAGAAGAAGGCTTTACTTCGATGCATTCCTCAGAAGAGGCAGCCAGAAGAAGGCTTTACTTCGACGCATTCATCAAAAAAGACAACAAAACGAAGGTTTTACTTTGATGCATTCCTCAGAAAAGACAACAGGCGAAAATTCAACAGCTGGACACACACTAAATTAGACACAAGGAAAAAGAGTTATCAGAATTGTCCTGACTGGAACGACGGTATGGATGAGAGATTAAAATGATGAGAGTTTGAAATGCAGCATCCTCAATGAATCCTCATCCCTCCCACCCTTACCCTTTGCAAACTAGTGAGAAAATCATCCAACGAAATCGCTGGTACATCATAGCCGAAAAAAAAAAACACAAAGTGGAAGCTAGGTTGCAAACAACCAAATGCAAAACCCTTCTCAAAAACCCACAATTTCATAAAACCATCCCCTTGCAACACCTTATGACCCACGTAGAGGGACAATGACTAAATCCGGACAGATGTCAAAATCACCCATCAAATGCACATTAAAAAAATGGGCATGACACCTCCCATACACTAATTAACTATAAAAAGAAACAGAGGAAACGTTGGATTCAACTGACAATCCAGTCAAAGTGGCGTCCCCTGAATGTCATCACTCCCGTTTCTATAATAAAGGAGGCACCAGCCGCCATCTTGATCATAAACTATACAGTATTTTTGTGTTTTTTCAAGCTTACTAAGATAACATCGTTAAACAATGTTTTCCTCATTTTTTCTAATTTTATTCTTAGAATTTTAATGTAAGTATTTTAGCACTTTGTCTAAGACAAACTTACGGTATATTCTGCTACCCTGTCGCTCAAAAAGAAAGAGCTAATACTTGGGAGTAAGGCGTTCTGACAATGAAACAGAGAATACAGTTTTAACTTAACTTAAAGACTAGATTTGTTTAGATTCGGCTAAGTTAAACACAAGGTGATTTCATAGTAATAGTTGCATGCAAGATGTTTAAAATGTATTGGTATTTTGACCTTTCCCTTTACTTAAAAATTCACCAAAACTCAGAAAATTAATCAATTACAATGAAATTTTCAGTATTTATCAAATGATGATCATGGAATTAAATTAAATTAAATACATACGATTGAGGGAATACAAAGCTGTAGACAATTAAATAAAGTCAGCCAGTATCGATATACAGTACGGTGGAAAGGTACGTCTGAAGACTTATTACATTTCATTTTTATCTTAACTGATACAATCGAGTGGTCAGAGGATTCCAGGGGAGATAGAACGCAACATGAACATAGCTCAGAGGAAGTTGTGAGAAAAAGGTCTAGAAGGCCTGCATACTGACTGGTAGTATCGAGCACACGGGTAGGTTCGTGAACAATCTGAGTGAGGTCATAGGCAATGGCAAAATCATAACAGAACCTCCCCTCATCATCTGTCTTATTTGAGTGGGTCAACCATTCCACATTATGGACATTGAGGTCACCGCAAATGTGAATGTTAGCCGAAGGATGAGCAGACAGGATGTGGTCCATTTTTTCAGATATACTCTTAAAGATAGTAACCCCGCTGTTGTGGGGGTGATAAAGGGCAAATATAAATGCAATGGTGTAAGCAAGTGCAACCTGGAAGCACATATAAGGTAAATTAGGGTCCTCTTCGGAGATATCCCTGCCACACAGAAAGTCATCTTTAATGTAAGCGCATATTTCTATGCCCATGGCGATCTTGGGGATCAGATTTAGATGTTTAGAGTATCCTTTAATTATGAACTCATCTAGGGAAGTGGTCGGCCCTTTGCCTGTTTTGCTTAGAAAGAATATGTCCAGTTTCGTCTCCTGTAATTGGGTTTCAACCTCTGGAAGATTGGAACATAGACCCCTAATGTTGAAGAAGGAGACATGGTAGTAGAGGTCTACATTGGAGGATGGGGTTCTAGGTTTATTCGTGTTTTTTCTTTTTAGATATTTCATGTTGCAGTTTTGAGATTTGTGGAACAGGTCGACAGACTTGGTTAGAGCAGGACAGAGAGGGAAAGTATGAGAAAAAACTGGCATTTTTTTTTTTTTTTGTAGCACATAAGGTAAAGCCGTAACAGTTACCCACTAGTATGGCATCAAAAGGCCCCACCAGAAACTACTGCATGGTCCAGAATCCATTCACCAAATGGCAATACAGCAGCCCTGGTACTTTGCACCTGCTGATAGGACAGCGTCCTTAGTGGTTAATCCAAGGTTCAGGTCCCTGACTATTAGGCGGATAACGTCAGCCCAGATGAAACGTTTACCTCCAGCACCCTTACTAGTGACATGGCCAAAGGATAGACTTAGAAACAGAAAAATTTTCGACATCTCAGGCTACTGTTCACGAAGTACTACCAACTTGGAAAACAGCTTTTTCTTCACCCTTTGTCAGAAAAATCATTCATTTGACTGAGGGACAAAAAAGGAGAAGCGAGAGTTACTGGAGCTGCTGATAACACATCCACAGTGCATTATCTACTCTCCATTTTAAAAAAAAACAGGTAAGGACTTATTAATATCTACTTATAAGTCCGTTGCTCCATTCTCAGTTTAGGACGATATTTGAAAATAGTCTCCCCTCCCATATTATTGTGTGGATATTTTTGGCTTTATCTACCTCGAGTAAGAATGTTCGAGCATTCTAGCTTTACCTTTTAAGTTAAATATGATAATGAAACATTCATCAATTTGTGATGTCAGATTATTTTGTATTAATTTAGGTTTGAAGAACTCATTTAAAAACTGGTTAAGAGTAATACAGTTTGGGTTACGTTAAGACTAGTTAAAAAAATGGATACTGCAGAGTAAAACCGCATTTTTCCGGGTTTAGATAATAGTGCTCAGATGATAGTTCAGGACCTATCAGGTTGGTGACTCTTTTGAACCCTGTCCAGGAGTGAGAGACTAGTAGCAAATGCACCAGCCCAAATGTGACAGCAGTACTCCAGACATGGGTGAATGGTGGTTTTGTAGATGTACAGGATACTTTCAGGCATAAGTAACTTTCTAGCATGGTAGAGTGTCCACTTTCTTTGCATCAGCCTTGGCAATGATCTCGATGTATCTATTCCAACTCATGTTCCCTGTGAACGTTAAGCCAAGGAGTTTGAAGGAAGTATTTTCAGATAATGTATCTTTAGCCACAGCTATTGGTGGTTGGTAAGGTTTCATGTAGCTTTGTCTTCGCAGCGTTGAACGTTACCATCCATTTTTTACCCCATTCCACTACAGACTGAAAGTCTTCTAGGGTTTCTGTCATTACCTTAGATATGTGCTCCTTAATTTTCCCCACATGCCTGCTATAGAGCATGGTGTCGTCAGCAAATATACCTATCTCAGAGACAATTTTATCAGATAAGTCATTTATGAATATCAGAAAAAATAAAGGTCCAAGGATCGATCCCTGAGGTACACCCACATTTATGATATTATTTGGACATACACCCATCGAGGACAACTTTGATTCTTCTCTGTTATGTTAAGTATTCATATAGTAATTTCATAGGATTTTATTTTCATAAGACTATTGTGCCATACCCTGTCAAAAGCCTTATCCTCTGCCTTATCCAGTGCTTGGTATATATGTTCAGAGATTACAGTTAAAATATCTGCAGTAGAATGGGCTTATCTAAATCCGTATTGAGTGTCAGACAGAAGTTTAGCAGCTGTAAGGTGGTGAACTAGAGCTTGATTAATTAAGGATTCAAATATTTTGGTGAAAGGAGGGAGGAAGCTAATTGGGTAAGAATTTATTGGGTTAGTTCTATCGCCAGAGTTTATAAACTGGTACCACAGAAGCAGTTTTCCAGCAGTCAGAAAAGCAAGATTCGTTAAGGCATTTGTTAAAGAGTTTAGAGAGAACTGAAGCAACCTCAGCACAGTATTTTTTTAATAGCACAGCCGGGATGAGATCAGGTCCACATGCTTTTGAGGTTTTCAGGTTTTTTATGATATCATGTACTTGAGAAATAGTGATTTTCAGATCATCTTGTGTGGTTTCTGTATGTCGAGGAAAATCAGGGAGGGAATAGTTTGCTGGGCCCAAGGTAGAGTTTGAGGCAAACTGACGGGCAAGCATGTTAGCTTTCTCAGTTGCTGTGCAAACAACCTCATGATTTTTGGATAGTGGGGGTACTGTTGACTGCCCATTGTTTACTGCACTATTATAGATTTTCCAGAAATCATGAGTTCTTAATTTCCGCACTTCAATGCCTTTCCTGGTAGTTTCAGTATATTCACTCTTAACTGTCACTACTTCTTTCTTACAATTACTTCTAGCTTCTATATATTTTGTTTGTACAGGAATTATGCCGGATAAATCTACAGTATGCATGTTGTCTTTGAGCAATGGAAGTAAACCATTGGGGAGAGTAGGGTATGCTATAGAATTTCCATGTAGGAACATGTGCTTTAATTGCTGCTTTGAACTATTCAGTAGTCTCATTTACATACTGTTCTACAGAAAGAGAAAAGATATTTCCCCATGGGGCGTGTCTGATGTGATCTCTAATGGCATCCCAGTCAGCCTTGTTGTAGTACTTTGTCGTTTGAAGCAATGGCTCTTCAACTTGGGGGTCGAGAGTTTAGAGTGATGTCTATCATTATCGAGCGGACAATGGGCATTTGTTACACAATCCTCAGGAACTTTTGTCAGAAATAGATCCAGAAATGAGGCTTACTTGTCCTGATGATCTGAGAGACAGGTCAGGAATATTACTGTCTGTGTTATGGATGACGCTAGCAGCTGTGTCAGTGTAGTTAGAGAAGCCAAGCCAATTTCTGTGGTAGGCATTAAAATCACCAAATACATGTATTTGGGTGCTGTCAGAGACATGATTGTTTATAGTACAGTCCTGGGTTGATGGAGAGTGATAAACAAAATACAGGTAGCTAAAACTATGTTGTAAAGTTTGTTTAAAGCATATGAAAGCTTGGTCACCTGATTCTAGTTTAGATTCCCTAGACATGGAGAGGGTCTTACAAATATAGACTCCAAGTTCGTGCATGTGTCTGTCAGAGTCCTTATGACAAAGTGGAAGATAACCAGACATGTTAAAGTGGTTAGATGGGATGGAGGAGTGCAAATTAGTTTCACTTAGTGCTAAGATATCCAGGGAGTTTTCTAGGAGAAATGATTTGACATCATCTAAGTTATTTCTAAGTCCTTGGATATTTGTAAATGCAAACTTCAAGAGAGGAGGCGAATTCTTTGAGTGTGTGTCTGGTTTGAACGCTTTTTTTTGGATTGAGCTATCATTTCATTTTATAGTTTCAGATTTCGGGTGACGTGCTAGGAAAAACGGATGTGCATAGCCACCACCATGCAACATGAGTTTTTCCTCAAGTCAGGATTGTACTCTAATCAGTCATGTCTCTGATAGTGTAGATGCAGCACTCTCCTTAGAGAGTAACGCCCAAATACATGTGTTTGGTGACTTTAATGTTCACCGTAAAAATTGGCTTGGTTTCTCAGGTTACACAGATGAAGCTAAACGCTCTACTTATAGTTTCTCTATTGCCCATACCCTCACACAGACAGTAATGTTTCCAACTCGCCTACCAGATCGTGGACCTCAACAGGCTTCACTTCTAGACCTATTACTCACTACAGTACCAGAGGATTATGTGAATAATGCCTACAGTCCACTTGGAAACGTAGACCACCTAGTGGTATCAGTTGACATCAAATTTAAATCCCAACCTCAAGGTGAGGAAACATTGCTCAAAACAAGGTACTACAACAGAGCTGACTGGGAAACCATTAGAGAACACATCCAAGATGCCCCATGGACCGATATCTTCTCGCTTCCTGCTGAATAGTGTGGCAATGAGAAAACTAAAATGGTGCAAAACAGGCATGGATTGGTTGGTTGTTTTTTGTTTTACGGCATATCAACCCTTTTCGGGTTATTTAATGCAGAATCCAAAGAAAAAATTTTTTAATAGAATATATTTGCTGTTTTCACGTCGGTTTCTATTTAATCGATAGTTGGGACCCGAACAGGTACTACCGCTCCGGGTCAGAATGGACCTGGGAGCAATGGTAATTAAAGGGTGGCTCTACACGCTCCAAAGCGCACAAGCTGGGGCCTCACCACTGGATATAGTTTAAGATCATATCCAGGACCAACAGGCATGGAAGCGCATGTTCCCACACAAAGTATTATAGCAAGCCCCCTCACCCCCATGGTTCACTACAGATTGTGCAGCTGCCATTGCACAAAGACAGCATGCATTCTGCCAGTTTGTACGTCATAAGTCAAATACAAATAGGAAAAAATTCATAGATGCTAGAAGTCGTAAAAGAGAAATAGCGACAGCCAAAGGAAAGTATGCTGAAATAATCAGAGAACGCATAGAATCGCCAAAGATAAGAACTTGTGATTTCTGAAAAATCTATAATAGTGTAGTGAATAAAGGACAATCAGTAATTCCTTCACTGACAACAATCAGAAGGTTGCATGCATGGCAATGGAACTGTTTGCCCAGCGATTTGCCTCCAACTCCACCTTAGAGTCAACAAACAACTCCCTCCCAAATTTCCCTATGCGGACTGAAGCCACATTAGGTGATGTAAAAATCATCCCTTCTCATGTCTACAATATCATAAAAAAAAACACCTAAAAGGCCTGACCTCATCTCTGCTATACTAATTAAGAAATGTTCAGCTGAGGTAGCCCCCTATACTTTCCAAGCTCTACAATAAACGCCTTGCTGAATCTTGCTTCCCTAATAGCTGGAAGATGGCCTCTGTGAGGCCAGTGTACAGGAATTCTGGTGAAAGAACAGACCCTCTCAATTATCACCCCATTAGTCTCCTCCCTCTTCGCTAAAATCTTTGAGACCTTAATTAATCAAGCACTAGTTCACCATCTCGCAAAAGCAAATCTTCTTTCTGACAAACAGTATGGATTCAGGCAATGTTGTTCTACTGCAGATATTTTAACATTCATCTCTGAACGCATTTACCATGTACTAGATAAGGCGGGCAAAGCCACAGCTGTAGCCCTTGATAATATCCAAGGCCTTTAAAGTCTGGCACAAAAGGCTGCTAATGAAAATTAAATTGTACGTTCTAACTGGACGTATACTAAATATAATTAGATCCATCTTAGACAATAGAAGCATACAGGTTGCCATTCACAGACGTACATCCAAGCAGCATAACATAATGGTCGATCCTTGGACCATTATTATTATTCCTGATATTCATAAATGACCTCCCTGATAATATTGTGTCCGAGATGGGTATATTTCCCGATGATAAAACGCTCTATAACATGTATGAGGGAAGAATAGATGTACACAAATCTAAGAGAATGGCAGTATCATTAGAAAATGACCTCCAGACCATTATGGACTGGAGCCGCAAATGAAATTTTACCTTCAAACTCCTCGGCCTAACATTTGTAAGTAATATAAACTGGAACAAATACATAGAAGACATTGCAAAGACTTCTGCAAAGAAGGTGGGTTACCTCTATCGAGCTAGAAGACTTCACACCGGAGAGTATCCTGTACCTCTACAAGACCACCATTTGCCCATGCATGGAGTATTGTTGTCACATCTGGGCTGGTGCATCTGTCACTAGCCTCTCCCTCTTGGATAGGGTCCAAAAAAGAGTTGTCAATCTAATCTGTCCCACTATCAACTAAGATCCAGTCCTTGTCCCATAGCCGCAATGTTGCATCTCTGTGCCTGTCTTACAAATATTTTAATGGAATGTGTTCTGATGAACTCGTTGCACTTCTACCCCCTCGCCATACATGTCCCCGATAAACCCACTTAGCAATAAGATCTCACCCCTTCACTGTTGAAGTCCTTAGATGCCAGCAAGCTTTCTATTCTAATAGTTTCTTTCCGTGAACAGTTAGACTTTGGAATTCTCTTTCTGCTACCCGCTTCCCTGGTCGTACTAATATACAGAAGTTAAAGCGTTACATAAACCAACATCATGTAAATCTTTCCTAGATTTGGTCTCAAATAGTAGCCTTTTATGTCCAAGTGGTGATATGCCTTGTTAGGGGTAGACATGAGTAATAAAAAAATAAATAAAGCTGGTATAGTGTATATGTGAGTATATTTATCATACAAGTGAATATTAAATGTCAATAATATACATGAAAAGTAATTATAAAATGCATGCTGAATAGATGTGGGAGGCTGGTATATGGATCTACAGAATAGATTTCCACATAGGTGTCAAGGAGTCGAAGAAATCCTAGGATTCGGAGTCGGACTTTTACCATCCGACTCTGCAACCCTGGTTCGTGGGCTTGACGAGATTTTAGTTGAGTATTTGGCATCATTAACTCCCTCCAGAGAATCAATTATCTAGGCTAAGGCCATTGGTTAAAATAGTAAAACCTGTTATGTACAACTAAATTTAAGCACGTCTAAATGTACAACTACTTGCTTCTGCTGGTTAGGCAATTTGAGGCACAGTTTTTTTTTACAATCTGCTGGTCTTGTTCAACACAAAATGTTAATTGTTGCGATATTATTGAAATAAACAAGAAAACGAATTTAGTCACACTTTTAGCTGACAATTTATTTTGGCAAATATCGTTTTTATGCCCAAAGACGAATATGTGCATGTATGTGAATCACACAAATGACACAGAGTAAAGAAACAAATGAGGATACTCAAGAGTTTGACTTTATGTAGATATTTACAAGGAGGCAACACACACTGGTGTAATTTGTATTATTCTTAGTCCGATATTACTTGAGTTTGCATATCACAATTACCACAGACAGGAGTAATATATCTCCATTTTCATTTACTCGAATTCAAAGTCATGCTTTTGTTGGTGCCTTCCAGTGTGTCTCCTAACATTCTAACGTCTTCATAGGAGTTACCTCCCTTTTACCTTATGGGAGTTAACTCCACCTGAAACAGAAAAAGAGATAGCTTCCCTTGATTGTGGTTCTATCATCCTGCAATCTTCAAAATAAATGCATTCCATTAAAAAATAATTTTTTTAAAATAAACTAAACAATTCAAAATCTCTCTCACTCATACAAAAAAAAAAAACCCCAAAAAACATGACAATTGTGAAAAAAATATTTTACTTTCATTTTTTGTTTTAGCAAGAGAAAATAAGTGTACAATATTTTTAAAGCGATGCTTGAAAAAGTTGATTTATTCAACCATGAGACATTTTCCTCCAAAGTTTATCTGAGATTTGTTAACAAAAGCAAATATAATTTTCTAATCTAATTTTAGTTTACATTTACTTATCGACAAAGCAATTAGAAAACATTGTTTAATTCATAAGATTAATATTTTGTTTCATTCTCTGCTCCAAAGATTTAAAATTGGTCAAATAATAATCTGAACTTTTTTGTAAAATAAAAATTATATTTAAAGAAAATTTATAAAGACAGTTTTTTTGCTTCCCTTTTAAAACATATTTTAATTTGGCAGAATCGATTCTTCTACAGGAAGAGTATAAAGTCCTTGGACTTTTTTAAAAATCCATCGTTAAACATATTGAATGTAATTTAAAATGTCTTTGAATATGTCAAACATTTAGCTAAGCTTTTTATCTTTTCTCTAGGTATATTAAAAAAAAAAAAAAAAAAATTGTGATGTCTAAAATGATCCATCGAGAAGCCACCATTCAGCTCCATCGTCAGTAGAACAGAGTTGCAGAGACGGGAAGTTCTAGTAAAGAAGCTTTGTTCATAAAATTTACGTTTACATCTGAGCACCAATAGAGAGGAGGAAAAGTTGTTGGCAGTGATCATAACTCGAGTGCATTTGTGAAAGTTTGGTGAGGGGAACCAAGCTCATGACATCTCTTCTGTGGGAAAGAGGTTGTAGAGGGGGAAAAAGGTATCAGTCGCCAGGTTTCAAAGCCGGTTTGAAGTTTTAAATCTAAAATCCAATTTCACATTAATCATTAAAAGCCTATAAATTTGGTTTGATCATTTTGGATCCACAAGTTTATAATCAAGCAGTGACTTAACAGCTCAAAAAGATCAGCTTTTTTTTTCTCTCTCCTCAATCTTTCACAAATCTTTTCATTTTACTTTTATAGAATTTATAATTTTTAAAAACTTTCAACTTTATCTCAAATATTTTGGTTTTAAAAATATATAAATATAGTTGAAAATAAATAGCAAATAATTGTTAATTAATAAAAAGATTCTTTTTTTTTTTTTTTTTTTTTCAAATAAAAATATCATGAAGCAGGTCTTGCTAGCTGGGTATTCTGACAGCATGCATGAATAGTGTTGGAGTAGAGGTGCTTGTAAAATCAAAGATAATTGTTTTAGGAACGATATGTAATCTGTTCAGGATGTTCATCAACTTTAACAATTTTTTTTTTTTATTTTTCATTTGCAAAATTGTTAAAAAAAAATTTTTTTTTTAAATTTAAAAAAAATGGTGAAAAACATCAAGTATTCTTTTTGTTGCAACTTTTGCAAGAAGCCATTTATGACAATAAAAAATATTATTTATCACAAGCTGAAATATCACCAGAAAGTAATGTCCATCTTGATACAAGGAAAATGTTAAAAAATGTGCAGACAAAAAATGCATTTCAACGTCAACACTGTCCCCTGTCTGTACAAATCATCTTTTAAATCAGTCATATCTTCAAACACAATTTGACCGGTTACACTTGTGACATCTGTCAAACACCTTGTATTTAATAAAGGTACGTTTTTGTTTTAAATTTCATTTTTCCTGCTGATTATATGGTAGAACTGAAAAGTGGCAATTTAAAAAAAAAATAATGGATAAACTTTCAACTGAGGTTTTTATTTTTTTGTATAAGGCTTTAAATTTACAATATTCTTGGTCTTTTCTATTGCTAGTGAATAAAACCCCTTTTAAAATTTGGCTTGTTTTATAGTGTTTTTATCAATATTACTAGCAGATTTGGCCAAATCTGTTGAATTAATATTTGGATAAGGCATGAATGTCCGCTTCTCATTCATTTATAGATTAAATAGTACAACTGCTTTTCTTCTTGTATTATTTGGAATATTCAGATTACTGTTCTTAGTTTTAAACTTACAATGTTTCAGCCAATCTAACCTCTCTAATATAGAATTTATGTATTAGATGATGTAAAAAGCATATGTAAATGAAAGAAAAGTAAAAACCGTATATGAAAAGGCAAACAAGAAAGAACGGGTCAAGTTCACACAAGAAACAATCTAAGGCAAGGGTTGGCAACCTGTCTCGCAAGTTAGACTATCCATTATTTCTTAACATGTAAGGAGGCTTTCAAATTCAACAAAATGCCTGATCTTCCTCTGATCCACCCAACCGAATTTCAAAACTATGACCACATTAAACAGAATACAAAACCCAACCACCTTCATCTCTGCATAAAAAAAGTAAAAACAAATAAACATAAAAAACAAAAACAGAGTTATTTTGACCAACCAAAAACGGACATTATGTGGGAAGAGCTTGAACGGAACAATGCTGTCTCAGTTGGCTTTCTATTTAATTTTTCCAACTATAGATCCCATTACTTATCCCTTCCACTTACCTAACCAGAAACACAAAGATATAGTTAAACATTTAAAATTACAGCATGAAAAAAAAACTTTTTTATAAAGGAAGGCGAAAATGTGGCAAATACAATTGCCAGTAATGAAAATAGCTAAAAAAAAAAAAAAAAAAAAAATTTTTACAGAATGTAATTTTTTAAAGAATGTTTATTGGCAATTATATATTATTTGTCCAAATAAGTCTTTATTTGAAACAATCAGCCTTTCTCAGATGGTGGCCACGTGGCGTATTGAGGATATATCAGATGTTAAAAATCTGAATAATGTACACCTGCAATGAAATGCAAGATATTTCCATTGCAGTCGATGAGAGCATAGACTCAAGTGATACTGCACAATTTGTCATTAAGTGAGGAGCAACTTATAATTGACATATGAAAAGCTTTGGAATTACTCAAACTCATAAAATCCATTACATTATTTATCAGGAGATATTGTGTGCCAACTCCTTGAAGTTTAAAAATGTTATGCATGTTGTCGTGGAGACTATTGATCTGATTCTATCTCAAGGATTGAATTGACTATCTGTTAAGCTACAAATTTAATTCCAAAGATATTCCATTAATTGATTTTTACACAATATCTATATCTATATATATATATATATATATATATATATATATATACATGAAGTAGTAGTGTTCATGTGTGTGTGTGTGTGTGTGTGTGTGTGTGTGTGTATACAATTCTCCTACAGCCCACACCACTGGACCGATCATGACCAAACCTGACATTTTTCATAGTCAACTTCAAAGGTTAAGGTCATACTTGGTGTGGCTTTTCATAAAATCCTCCATTTAGGGATGGTGCACATCAAGTTGGGGTTCACTACCATCCCGGGAGCCACCACCATGGTGCTGGTCAACTTCTTTGTGAATCTTAATCAGATCACCCTCTCCTCCCCCATCCCTTCAACAAATCTTGATGAAATCTGACATGATAGTGATCCCTAACAGTCAAAAAAATTGCACTGTATGTCTTAACCTTTACCTTTCAAAATAACGCTGCCAAAAATAATGTAACAGATCATTAAGGATCCTTTTTTCTTGAAAAACTTTTTCTTTGAAAAATTTAAAATAATATTTTCCCCCCTTTCAGATATGCACTTAGGTTGCCACCCAAACAAAATAAAAATGAAACTGAGGAAGAAAGATTGGCTAGGTTAGAAGCTAATGGACCAAGAGTTGCTCTAATGAAAACGCTTTGCATAGAGAAAGACGTCTGGAGCTTAACAGAATATGTCAAAGAGAAAGGAGAGCAAGATCACACAACAAATGACAGAAAAAAAAGCAACGAGACAGCGAATGACTGCTTTGAAACAAGAAATAGAAAATTGCAATAGAAAAGGATTGCTCTACAACAAAAATGACACTACAGCTGACATAAAAAAAAAATGGACAAAATATGTAAGCATTGCTCAGCTGTGAAATTTAAAGGAGAGACTCCTGGTTGTTTCTCTTCTGGCAAGGTTGTGCTCGATAGCTTTCCATCACTGCCTCAGTTGCTGCAATATTTGTTACAAGAAAAGGTCCCATCTTTAAAGAGTTCCTGCAAGCCAGTTGTAGGAGGGAGACGCTACAACTCCACTCCACCTGAGGTTTGAGAGGGCTGTTACAGACTTGAATAATGGCCAAAGTCAGAGGCAGGTGTGCGAAGAGTACAATATTCCAAGAGCGTCTCTTCAGAACTACTGAGAGTTTCATCTGGTGATAGATTGCCAAAATGCCAGGTGGTCAGACAGTGCTTTCACACGATGAAGAACAATCCTTTGCTCAGCAATTGGTAGTGTTGTCAGATTGGGGGTTCCCTTTTGATACAATTCACCTTAGAATGACCGTGAAACAGTACCTAGACAGGTAGGGCAAGAACGTCAAACCTTTCAAGGATAACCTTCCAGGCGAAGACTGGTGTCACAGCTTCATGAAGAGACACAAAGACAAAATCAAAAATCGTCTGTGCCAGAACATTTCAAGAAAAAGAGCAGAAGTTAGCAGTGAAGACATTCTGAAACAATGTGAAGAGAATAACATTCATTTCATATGCCTTCCATGAAATGCAACACACTTGTGTCAACCCTTTGACGTTGCCTTCTTCATGTCAATGAAGGCGGCATGGAGACGACTTCTCTCTGACTTCAAGAAGACTCCCACAAAGTCCCAAAGCACCATCTCAAAAGACTTGATCCCCAAACTCTTGAAGAGACTCAAGGAAAAAGAATTGACAAATCAAAAAGATCTTGTGGCAGGCTTCAAGAAATGTGAGATTTTTCCGCTTGATACGGACAAAGTTCTTCAACGCCTTCCACATATTCCATCCGATCTCTCCAAGTCAGTCAGTGAAGTCTTCACCTCTGAGCTGAAGAGGCTTTGATGTAGACACAAACCTGGAACCAGCACTGGAAGACCAAACAAGTGGAAAAAACTGGACATTGCCTCAGGGAGAAGCATTTCTACAAGGCCAGCTTTAACACCAGGGAACAGCAGACATGATGACGATGCTGACAATGTCACCAGTGGCAACAGGTCTCCATCCACAGATGCCGACACAGACACTGAAGGAAGATGGTCGGAGCCTTCCAAACCTAATGACTGCCAGAACATCTTTGACATTTTTAGTTAAGGGTGTATTGCTCACCATACCAGTACCGGTACCCAGTACCCAAGTAGCCTACTGGTACCGAGTATATACTAATACCATTGATAAAGTACCGTACAGTATGGCACCATAGGTGCTGTATCATGTTGATTCTTAAAGTACCGATACCAGAACTGTACTGAATCAAAATGTTTTTGTTTTTTTTTAATATCAGTATTATTCTTGTGTTCTCATTTCTGAAGTTTTTACCGGTACCGTACCATACTGGTACCGTAGTTCTGATGTGAAGATATCACTATTAGTTACATTCAAAAGCAGTGTTGCATTCCTGTTCAAATATGTTCCTTTATTATCTGTCACGTGTTGATAGTGAGCAGAACCAATAAAAAGATTTGAAACGACGCAGTAAAGTTTGTAATTTTTTGGCAAAATTTGAAGTTATGGAGTGTTCTGGTACCTTCAAAACCAACTAAAATAAGTGTGTAGACTCTTCTTGCTATGTTTGTATGCCAAACTCACCCCAGTGCATGGGACTCTTAAAGCTAAACATTTTATATACAGGGTCGTGCAGATAAATTGGGACTAAATTTAACAGCACATATCTTCCGTAATTTCTAACCTATGACTAAATTTTTTTTTTTGCAGACAATCTATAAAACCCTTTGCTTTAATATTTCAGATCAAGATCTAGCATACTTCGCTCAAATATGGCGGAATTAGCACGAAGAACGATGATATGTGAAATGAGACGCGCCGGGAACTCTGTTTCGGACATTATTAAGAGCACAGGCTATGCGAAATCGACTGTTTATTGAGTTGTTGCTGCTTTTGATGCCGAGGGTAAGGTTCAGAGAAGTCGACACAGTTCCCGCAGTGATCGAAAGAGAACCAAAACATTCCTTGCTGGGCTGAAAAGGACGTTGAAGGCAGACCCAAGTCAGTCGATGTAAAAACTGGCACAAAAGCGCAGAGTGAGTCGTAGCACTATCAGCAGGGCAGTCAAGGAAGACCTTGGTATGAAGTCATACGTAAGGAGAGTCCGTAACCTTTTAACTACCCGCGCAAAAGCCCTAAGAGCTGAAAGATGCCCAAAGCTTCTGAACTATTTGAAACACAAAGGAGGACATGTCCGCGTTTTTGTTGACGAGAAAAAGTTTGTTGTTGATGAGGTTGCAAATCGCCAGAACACTCGGGTAATTGCCTACGATCCTTTAGAAGGTATTCCTGTGATGCGGAGCAAAAATCCCGCCTCTGTGATGGTTTTTGCAGCCGTCGCAAGTGATGGTAAGGTGATGCCTCCTCATTTCATCGAAGCGGGCCTTAAAATCAACACAGCGGAGTACTTGAAAATTCTGAAAGATGTTTTGATGCCTTGGATACGTAGGAACTACGACCCCTTCAAAGTGATGCTCGTTCAAGACTGCGCCCGCTCATGGAGCAAAGAAAGTTCAGGATTTCCTGAAGGAGAATCTTCCTTTGATGGTCCCGAAGGATATTTGGCCCAGCAGCTCCCCAGATCTGAATGTTTGTGACTATTGGCTGTTTGGCGTCATTGAGGGAGAGTCTAACGTAACTTCACATCCAAGTGTCAACTCTCTGAAGGCCGCCATTCGTCGGGCATTTCGTAATCTTGACCCCGAGGATGTAAAAAGGAGTTGTTCACGGTTTCGCTCGAGAATCTCCCAAATTATTGACGCAAAGGGTGCTCACATCGAATGATTTTGTTCTGTAGACAATAAAGAAGAAATAAATATAAGTTAAAATTACGTTTTATCATTATTTGCCTTTGAAAATAGCGAATTTGCAAAAAGTTATGTTAGTCCCAATTTAGCTGCACAACCCTGTAGGTGGGTCAAAGCCACCACATGCCGGGGTGACTGGCCACCAAAAATTATGGCCTACTACCACCAAACACATAATATTTGCCAAAGTGTCTCTTGTTCTGTCTGTTCCTAGCCCCAATCTAAACACCAGCAGCAATCTTGTGTGTGTCTTGTTTCAAAAAATATGAAGCATGTTGTGTCTAAAATGGATCAAAGTCACCCCATCTTACAGTACTCCACAAAAAAAATAAAAAATAAGGCCCTGTCTACGAGACTTTAGAATAAGATGACCCCCCCCCCACCTCCCACAGAGGGTAAAAGTCCTTCAATGGAGCAACCACACAATGGGCTGGAGCATTGAAATTACCAAAAATGGACTCTACTCAGGCATAAATGGCTCTTAGTTCTTTTAGAAACTAGAGAAATATCCAGTTCAACAATAAAAAAAAAAAAAAAAATATCAACTCAAATGCTCAATCCCCACCCCTCCCTTCCAAATGGTGAACGTTTGAAGATAGGCAATTTTTCAATTTCACAATAACATTATCCCACTTGTTTTATGAAAACTGTATTTTACCAAATCACTGAAAGGTTTAAAAATTGTAAAAAAAAAAAAAAAAAAAAAAAAAAAAAAAAAAAATTCCCAATAAACTTCATGTAATTTGGCTGGATCTTGCAAATGCATATGGATCAGTTCCACACCAATTAATCCAAATGGCTCTTGAATTCTTTAACTTCCTGAAGAAGGTGAGCGAAATTATGAAATACTTTAACTCAGCCTTCATGAAATTCACTGTAAAGAACTATACCACAAAATGGTAGGCACACGAGATCGGTATTATGATGGGGTGTGTGATCTCCCCACTTCTTTTCGTTCTAGCTATGGAAATCATATTGCGTGGTGCGGCAAACACATCAAAAGGAGTGATGACTTCCGAGCAACTGAATCTTCCTCCATCCCGAGCTTTTATGGATGACATCACTATTCTTGTCCCATCCAAAAATGATGCCGATGCACTTCTACAAAAATACCATGAACTTTTTACATGGGTGAGGATGAAGGTTAAACCAAAGAAAAGTCGAAGCCTTTCGTTAGTCAAAGGATCTGTTAGGAATATCCATTTCAAAATTGGGAGTGATACGATCCCAACAGTTAGGGAGATTCCGGTTAAAAGCCTTGGCCGCATGTACTCAATCTCCTTGACTGATCGACATCGTGGTATAGAAATCCAAAAAGTAACTTCAAAGGGTCTTAAGTCAATTGAAAAGACGGATCTACCCGGAAGGATGAAGGCTTGGTGTTACCAACATGGTCTACTACCACGCCTGTTATGGCCATTACAAATATATGAAATTGCACTATCTCACGTTGAACGCATTCAACAGATGTGTAATACATACCTGCGCAAGTGGCTTGGAGTTCCTCCTTGTTTTTCAAAAGTAGGCCTATATACTAATACTGGAAACCTACAGCTGCCAATATCCTCCCTAGTGTAGGAGTTCAAAGTTGGAAAAGTGAGACTCCATATGATGATGAGGGATTCAGCCGACAAGATCATTAAAAAAATACACCCAGAAATAAGATCAGGGACAAAATGGTCGGCCAGTAAGACCACTCAGGAAGCGGAATGTAGCCTACGAATAAAGGATATAATGGGCGTTACTCAGTCCAACAGAGCTGGGCTAGGCAGTACGACTAACAAAATATTCTCTAAAGAGGGTCCAAAGGAAAAAAGAGATATGGTGCTCGAAGAGGTCAGGGTGTTTGAGGAGGAGCAAAGAACAGCCGTTGCTGTCGCTCAGGCCAAACAATGTGCATGGACAAAATGGAATGACATCGAACCAATTAAGTTATCATGGAAATCATTAATTGCGATGGAACCATTGGCGATATCATTTCTTCTTCGTTCTACATACGATCTTCTGCCTAATGCGACCAATCTAAAATTATGGGGGTATACCGATTCAGACCTGTGTTTTTCATGTAAACAGGATCGGGGCACTCTGCGCCATGTACTATCCGCATGCCCGAAATTGCTTCAGTTGTACACATGGCGACATAACCAGGTACTGGAGATAATTATTGAATTGCTGAGAACACAATATGAGTCAGCAAACCAACAACCAGTGACAGTCAAGCAACCCACAATCCAGTTTGACAAAGAAGGTGAATGTCCTGTGAGGAGGAAAAATTCTGAAGTGAAGCAGTTGAATGGAGCTAATGACTGGAAAATTTCAGCGGATCTGTTTACGTTTTTACAATTTCCAGCCCACATAATCCAAACGGAAAAACGACCAGACATTGCAGCATGGTCTGACACAAAGAAGAGTGTCCTCCTGATAGAATTGACCGTCCCCTGGGAGGAGAATGTAGAAGACGCACATGAACGAAAGAAAAATCGTTACGAATCACTACGCGCCGATTCCATAGAAAAGAATTGGAAATGTTTTGTAATTCCTATTGAGGTTGGGTGTCGTGGGTTTCTGGGCCACTCAGTCATTTCGCTTCTTACAAAACTGGGAATAACGGGCCAGAAGCTGAAAGCTGCCTCTAATTGACTTAAAATCACAATTCAACACGCCTCAGCTTGGATCTGGGCAAAGGAAAAAATTTTTTAAATTCAACATGAACAGTTGTTAGAATTGAACTAACGTCACAGGTTAAAAAAAAACAAAATTAAAAGGACATAAAATAATTAATATGAAAAAACATTCAAAATCAACCATTACAAAAAAAAAAAAAAAACGAACATTATTTATTTGTTTATCTATTTATGCAGCTATTTACAGTATTGGTTTTAGGTTTTATTTATTTCTTTATTATTAATATATACCTTTTTTTTTTTCATAAATAGTTTTATTTATTCATTTATTTTTCCATGAAATCGCGAACAGTCTATTTCAAAGAGGGACACCACAAGAATGGACTGGGTAGCTTTGTGTTCCAGTTGACCAAAGCAGACAAGCAACTGGCCCATTCTATAGAAGATAAAATTTTCTTTGATCAAATGGAAAAGGGAGAAGAACAACACCGGCAGCTGGGTGGCACCTCTTCCACTCAGGGAGTCGAAACCAGGATGGTTTTGACTCCCTAACAATCGACAGCAAGCAGTGAGTTGACTCATTAACTCGCCAATTCAGAAAAAAGCTGCAACTCTAGGAAGACTTCTATTTTTTCATGCAAAGAATGTTTAACAACAACCAGATAGAAGTTGCTCCACCACTCAAGGATGAAGAGTAGAGATGGTATTTGCCCATATTCGGTGTCTACCATCCCAAAAAACAAACAAAATAATCTTTGACTCTAGTGCACAACACTATAGAGTATCATTAAACAGTGCTCTCTTAACCGGACTGGATCTTAACTTCATATGAATACTGGTCCGTTTCCGCAAAGAAAGTGGATTTATAACTGACATCGAACAAATGTTTTTGTTTTCTTGTGACATCAGAACACAGAAATTTTCTGCAGTTCCTGTGGCACTAGGACAACGACCTCAACAAGTAATTGAACACAGGATGAAAATTCATGTATGTGGCCCTTTACTCACAGTGGCAACATACTGCCTCAGGGAAGTCTGTTGGTGAGCAGCACCTCATTCAATCTGTGAACAGAGAATTTACGTTGACGAGAGGCTGAAGACAGGGACTTACGGTTAGTGCACATTTTCCTGCCTGTTAGGTTACATTTATGGTGCCGTGAACTCAGGATCTCACATTCTGTGAGTATACATGACAGAGTTGTCACAAACAATTTTTTTTTTGCCATAGCAAAGGAACTGCTTTTTCTTTGAAAAATAATTGAAAAGAGAAGGCATAATCAGAGAGAAAGAAGAAGTCGGAAAAAGCAATTTTTTTTTTTTTTTTTTTTTTTTTAAACAAAAAGGAAAAAAAATAAAATACAGAGAAAAAAAGGATGCAAATTGAACTTTTATGGCATAGTGAAGACCCATCGGTCAGAGAAGCTGGTGTGGAAGGAGGAAATTCTGTACGTCCGACCGGGGGGGGGGGGGTAGATGCAGAGGATTGGGAAGCAGAAGCTGACCCCAACAGGAGATTGGAGCTTTGTGCATGGGTTTTATAGATCCACCTCAGGAAGATATGGGTTAGTCTGTAGGACCGGCTAGTGTGAGGGGCATTGAGCCGTGGAGTATCCCACAAGGTATAGGCAACCACTCCACTCGTTTGGACCGAACTGCAGTAAATGTGGTTAATTTAGATGTGAGAGCAGATGGTGTAGGGCAGTGGGAGACCAGAAACTAGGAATCACTCTCCCAAATTATAGTGTACCGCTCCGGGCCAGAGGTAAGAATCAGGGAAACACCAATGGGCTGCCCTGCCAAAAGCAAATGGCAGGATGGCCCCAGTAAAGTCGAGACCAGTGATATGTTGGACGTGTGGTGACAGAGACCATTTTTCTGCTGGCATTGTGACAAGCCGGCTACTTGAGAAGCTGTCCTTCCAAGGAAGAACCCCGTTCCAAATGGTATCTGAACTGAGATAGACCCTTCCAACTATGTTGTGAGCTCCACGATAATGAGAACAGACAGGTGCCAAAGTGACTTGTTACCAGCCTGCGTCTGGATACGGAAGGGGTACCCCACCAAGAGAAGAAAAAAAAAAAAGAGCCCAGGTGTTCTCTCTTTACAGAAAAAAAAAAAAAAAAGAAGGGAGCTCACCTGTAACGCAGTGGTGGAAGGCATGTGAGTGAAGGCTCAAATTGATACTGGAGCATCCATCTCACTGTTGGTTGTGTTATATCGCAAGATCCCCACACAGTTACATAAACGAAGCACAGAACGATGGAACAACAATGGCGGTGCAGAGACAAATGTTTGTCGGCAAAATGTTCAGAGCCGTATTAAATACACATCGAGGTGTCAAAATACATCCACTCCAACACCAACAGCATAACCCGAAAATCATCCAGGCAGGAAACACATTAACGGCGTCAACTAAATTAGGAGTGGAAATATTAATACACCTGACAACTCCTCTCACATGTACTTTTAGGTCACGGAGTGCGGTTGCGACGTGATTCCTACATAAACTGATTCGCAATGTTTACAGCATTGATTGGATATATACAATTGAATATACCTCCAAATAAGCGAATCCCCGATGTGTGGTTAATTACAAAAAACTAACACAAAAAATACAATGGCCATTTTGACTCCAGAGCCACTATGCTTCTTACTACGCCCGCACTTGCTGTATAAATAAGCCGACCGTCAGAGAAAAAAGGCAATTACCAGCAGATTGCCGACCAGAGCAGATCGCCTCATTAACGGTATCAGCAGCAGCAGCCACGCCAGTTCCCTTCAACTCTTTCCAGCAGCAGCAGCATCAGCAGCCACAGCTGTTCCCCTCAACTCTTTCCAGCAGCAGCTCCCCTCTCGGTGATAGCAGTTGATTCAAAAGTACCTAGTCACCTATCACTGTTTGTGACCTTGAGGAATACCACCAGCGAACCCCAACTCATCCCAGCGACTCCTTAGTGGCAACAGCGGTGGCAATACTCGTATTCCAGTCCCGGTCGTCATCCCTAGACCATACCAGCATCTAGGCCCCTGTAACTGTCCGATCCTGATCAGGCCAAGACTCCAACCTCTCTAACACCTGGATCCCTATTCCGGCCTTCCTAACGCCCAGCTGACCGTTCCGGCTCTGATTGAAGATATATACCTATTCACCTTGACCCTCAATAAAGGTTTAAACTGAATTACTTCATTTGTTCTCCTTGCTTCCATACGCTCGTGTTATTCTATAACAGTTGCCGAGGTATATCAAGGGTTGGGGGGGGGGCAGAGAGAACTGAATTTGTCAGATATAGTGATCAGTCAGGCTGATGGAAGCGAGTTGCAGGTAGCTGGCATGATATGGTTACCTCTGCAAATAGCGGGTGTCAAGGAGGATTTCCTCTTGTATGTCACACACAGGCTGTGTAGCAAATTGATTTTGGGAGAAGATTGGCTCAGAAAAAAGGGAGCTAAATTAAGTTTTGATCCTGCTATTTTGATCATAGAGGGAGTACAAATTCCTCTGGGAAGTGATGTGGATGACAGGCTGTCCATAGTGGCAAACACAGATGAAGTTTTCCCCCAGGATGGCGATGTACTGTAAGGGTAGAATAGACAGGAAGAAATTGGATTAGTTCAGATATTGCCTGTAGAGAGGTACACAGACAGTGAGGTGGGAGGTGACCTTGTGTAGGTAGTGCAGGTGTCAGAGATGAGCCCTGTGTTGATGCTCAATACATTGGGTAGGACTATACAAATAAAGAAAGGAGAAGAGAGGAAAGGGCGATTATAGTAAGATGACAGCTGGGAATGAAGCTATAAAACCATACTTGTGGATATTTGCCTTTTACTGATATGGTAATTCAGTTTCAGAATGGAATATGGCCATGACAGTGTCTAACATATGGGAATTAGAATTCAAGTGAGCATAATTAAGAAAAAAAGAAAAAAAAGAGGCTCCTTAAAAACAAATAACCCCTTTTCTCTTTTGATAATTTCAAGTGTTAATTTCATTTCTTTTTCTTCTGCTGCTGCCAGGTCATTAGGGATTGGCTAGCCGGTTGGAGAGATTATTGTTCAGCGATTAAGGGAGGGATGTTGCTGAAGTTCTGGGTATAATGAAAATACTTGAATCCTCCCCTTTGGAGACGGCTACCGAGAAATAAGGCCAATGCATATGACAGCGTAACGTCACTTCCTAATTAAGTTGTAGGTATAGACAGCTTCCGGTATTCAACCACGTGGTCATGCTAACAGGCATAAAAAATATGGCTACCAATATGTGTTACCGATTGTCCATGTATGTTCTAAAGAAACAGAACAATTCTCCATTCAGAAAATAATTATTATAATTGCACATTTGGGATAATTTTAATCAAAATATCGTAAGTGAATTTGTGTTTGAACTTTTATTTTTATTGGAGAAAGTTGAATATTTCATTTTATTTATTTTTTTTTTACTGCAAAATAAACAATTTTTGGGTTTGTATTACTGTACACAGATTCGAAAAAAGTTGTCAAAAAACAAATATATAACAAAAAAATGTTATCAAAGGCAAGATAAGTTACAAACATGCCGACATTTTTCTTTAAAATATATTGATAAACATTGTATGATTTTCGAAGCGATTACACGTTTTAAAGTGAGTAAAACCACTACAAACCTTCCCAGATAGGTAGAAGAGTAACTTATCTTGCCTTTGGTAACATTTATTTGTGATATATTTGTTTTTTTACAACTTTTTCGAATCTATGTGTACAGTAATACAAACCTAAAATTTAATTTAACTTGAAAATAATATTTAAAATACACGTGCGTACACTGCACAAGCACCCTTATTATTATCGGAATAATAAAAAACTGGTATAGATGACATCGACTGGCGCCACACCACAACTAGTTGTGAAGGGTCAGGGAGGATGGAAAGACCAAGGTGAGAGAGTACTGACCAAATCTCCACTGGAAGTGTGCAGTTCAAATCTGGTACCTTGGGGAGGCATTTTGTCACCCAAACCCCAGGAAACACCAATGGCCGATGCCAACGAGAAATCAGTGACAACTGCTGTTGCGATAACATGCAATCATCTGCACAAGTGATCAAAAGGTGGAGAACACTGGAAATCTAGGCAGACTTGTCACTTGGTCTCCAGGGAACACCACAGGAGCAATCACTGAGGATGGCTTGTGAGACAACTAATACGCTACACATTTTGATAAAAACATGGGGAAAAAATGGACATAGAAGAACAGAAAACCAAAACTTTAAATATAATTTCTGTATTTTTAAAGTAATAGTTATTTAAATATTTCAACATATAATCATGTGGAAAAAATCCAGCTTCCCAATAAGAGGCACTCTGGATAGGAACAAAAATAATCTCAGTCATGAAAGATTTCTCCTCCACCGACCGAAGACAGAAAAGGTAAAGTGTAGCATCAAAACAGATTCTACACTGATCTTGTTCCGAAGGCCAAAAAATATTTGTTTAATGTTTCTTTAATTGTTTGTTCCCTAAATTCATAATTCAGTTTTATCAGTATTAAATTGTATATTGCTTTAAAATTACTTAATCTTACATAGATAATGTTTATATTTTATATTGAATAAAGTTCAGTTTAAGTAGTAATCGAACTGTGTTCCTTTTTCTTTTTAAAAATGTTTTATTGCTCTTTTTCAAATGGCCCTCATATAGTACTCAGTCTGACAAATCTTACCTACATTGCCTGCAGACATTTTTTCAGTTAACAGGCCTTCTTACTCTCGGTGGCTGTGGCTAAAAAGCCCTATGAAGTACTGAAATGCAATTACTCAGACAACACAAACAAAAATTTGATGAACATTTTGAATGGATATCTGTATATAATCATATACAACAATGGATGTCAGAAAATACAAGGACCTAAAAAAAAAAAAAAAAAAAAAAAAAAAAGGGGACTTGTGGAAAACACCCTACGGATACGCCTGTTACCCGAGTCAAGCAAACACAGGAAAAGTACTAATAGTCATCAATAACAAGCACAGAGGACCAAAAGCTGATATTTGATGTTATCAATGATAATCAAAGCAAAATACGATACAACCCCCACTAGCAGACTTAACATGGATACAGTGGGACCTGAAAAATACAAATTTATCAAGCAAATCCTAGAACACTGCTCAGATAGAGATATTAGTGATCTTGTACACTTCTGTAACGGAGCTGGAAGTGAATATCAAAGAGACTTCAAGTACATCATGGAAAATTCACAAAGTATATCCAAATTAATTCAAGGTCTCCACAGAAGTAAACATTAAAGAAATCAATATACTGAAATGGAGACAAATTAAAAACAAAATGCAATATTTCGAAAAACTAGAGGGAAATATATACTGGCCAATTCAGGAGAGCATTGGTATCTACGAAGCTTGGTGTGGACACCACAAACTGAAACCAAAAATCATTGCAAAACAGTTATTTGACGTCTGTCACACAGTCTTACCAAAGATCAACGCCTTTCACTTACAGGACCCAGCAAACGCGTGGAAAACCTATATCCTAAGTTCCATATGAGAAGGGATCGTAAATTACGGCGGTATGAGAGGCAGAGATCAGGACAGCTTCACATACGCGAACTGTGTGGACAGGGCATTAATATATACAGACGAATTACAATTTTATAGCCATAGTGACTGGACCTAGCGAAGGACGAAAGATAAACAGACGGCTTCTGATTGACTGTTGATGCAGTTTGAAAGCCAGACCAAGATTTTAAGGCAGACGAAAGCAATCCTACCACTGGATGGAGGTAAAAGGTGATGCTACGGGGATTTCTTCAAAACCTGTGCACTTGCTCCGGCTTGTAGGGGTTACAATTTGGTGCCAACGACGCAGGATATTCTGCTTCTTCAAGAGGCGTGTGAACAAGTGGCCATAGGCACATTTTTTTTTTTCTCTCGAAAACATAAAACCGTTTTGTGAAGGAAAGGAGACAAAAAAAAAAAAAAAAAAAAAAAAAAAAACAGAAGAAAGGTACAGTTCCTTTTATTTTTTATCAAGAGACTTTGAGAGCACAGCCCAACCACAGTCGACTATAAGGCCTGGGCAAGCTTACTGAAAGAGTCACCTAGCAGCAGAAGACAACAAAAGGAGCAGATAGCAAGAAACAGGATAAGTCACTTTTTTCGTCCCCTTTGTATGCTTTGCTCAGTTTTGTACTCTGTCCGTGTTTTGAATATTTTAAGGTACAACTTTCCACGGAGTTGAAGGTTGTTTTGTTGCTGGGTGGTGAAAATAGTGAGAGTCAAGGGTGATGGGTTCCCAAGAAGAAATAGAAGTAAATCAATCAGTTAGGGAAGGATCGTAGGAAATCTTAGAAGTACAAATGACCATGGAGCGGCCTTTGTGGGGAATAAACAACAAAAAATGAGTAGGGGAATGGCTAGCGACAATAGAAAAGAAAAAAATTAGTGTATGGTCTGACAGATAGGGAGCAACAGGGGTTGCCTCAGAGCTCAAACGCAGGTGCATAGAAGACATCCCAAGCATAGCATGGTCTGATTTGTGAAAAGGAAATTTGCTAGCGAAAAGACCACAGTACAGGCGGTGGGAGAGCTATCCCGGAGAGAGATGGCTGTCTGAAAGGATGTGGATGGGCTGATCGACTGCATGCAGGAACTAACAATCCTTGCATATCCAGTTGCGGAGCACCGTAGCATGGTCACCACACAGGTAATGCTAATCGAAACTATGATGGATGCATTGAGAGACAAGACGGCCAAGATGGAGATGCTGAAGAGTTGCCCGCACATTCTGAAGGAGGCACATAAGGTGGTGAAAAACCATGCTTGGTTGCAAGCACGAAAAATGGGGTGGGGTCCCTAAGTAAGAATGGAGAGGCGGGTGGTAGAGTGTGTCCAGAGGCCAGACCTAGGGTGAGGAGGGTTGAAGATTGGAGTGTGGAAGCTGAACCCCAAAAGAAGCACAGAAGATCTTTGATATGAGTTCTATGAGCCCACCCAAGGCAAGGCTAGATAGATATGTTGGACCTGTAAAGGTGAGGGGCATCATCCTGCTCATTTGGCCCCAATTGTACCAAGTGCGGACAGTTTGGCCACAAGGGCCAATGATGCAAGATAGCAGGGGATCGAAGATCAGGGGGTGGTTTACCCAACATTGACACACCACTCGAGGCCACTGGAAATAACCAGAGAAATGCTGATGTGCCACTTTGGCAGAAGAGGAGAGAGTGAAAAGAGTTTGCAGAAAAGTTGACTGAACAGGTCGATGAACATTAATTTAATGTTCATCTCCTGATACTGCACCCATCTTTGGCAGAGACATTCTCATAGCAATCACCATGTCAACATCCACGGATTTCAGAATGCATAGACAACATTGCAATTTGCCCATCCACACACATGTAATAAAGGAACTATGTTACGTTTCGCGTGCAGTGATACAACAAATAGTCCGGAACATTCTAGAACAGTTGTTGCTCTTGCTGCAAAAATCAAACCAATTCCTCTTCAGATTTCTTCAGCCCAACTTGCACCTGAGAGACTCCATCCATGATAGACGTTAAATTATGTAACAGGACCTTCCGTACATTATGCGCCATAAATTCTCAACATGAAAAGATTATCATATCTAATGAGATTTATTCTTGGCAACCTTGTTATTTCGAACTGCTGTTTGCATACGTATTGAACACGAACACACACACACACACACACTTAAGCAATTAATGATTTTCCTTTTTTGCTCATGAAAATCTGTGATCATGAATATTCGCCTTTTCTACGAGACACTCATTAACAAAGACTTGTTGCAAACCCTTAAGGTTGGAATGATTTGAATTACTTTTTCTTAAGCAGGCTAATGCTATTTTATCCAGATACAGCGATCTTGAGTTCTTTATCGAATGTCGTTACTTTTCCAGTTATTCACACCTTTTCAATATATATATATATATATATGTATGTGTGTGTGTGGATGTAACTTGGTAGAACCCTTCGGATCTCAAATTTATCTTTAACAATCCCAGTGATACTCTACCACTTTCGACATAGATATCCCTGCACCTGCAACCTTGATCTCTAAAAACGACAGATTCCATTTATGAATTGGTGGACACAGACTCAAACCTCACATAATCTACAGTCGGTTCACCCAACTCAAGGCAATATTTGTAGCGAGGAAAATCATACGACAGGACACAAGGTATGCTTCAGTGATACAGATCCTACCACCAATCGGAAAGGAGTTGAAGACATCCTTCTCAATACCCTGGAAGACCTTCTCCCACTTGCCTCAAAGAAGTCATCCTCAAGTGAACAGGACACTAAGACATGGCCTCATCAGAGACCTATACATCAATGTAACTCTAGGTGATAGGACTCCATCCCAGCTCCTTTGCCTTATGAAGAGCTGCCTAGGGAATAACACTATGGCAGAGTCCATCCTACAAGGCCTATGGATGGATCAGTTACCACCTAAGATAACACAAGTTCATGCCCTCATACCAATACAAACACCCCTAGATATTGTGGTCAACTCAGCCAACAAAATATATTCTGAAGCACACCTAAATGTCTACTAGGTAGAGAATTACCCAGAAAACCATGCACAACACCTTGAAGATTAAATGGCCTAGATATGGGAGGAGTTAAGTGTTTCAGCGATGTCCTGAACTAACAAAATCCGATCACACAACCACAAAGTCAAAATGCTAATATTGTGTTGACGGAGCAAGAGAGGGCACTGCTTACCGACCAAGGTAAGAGGTGTAAGCTAGGTCGTTTTTTTACAAAATCTAATGAGGGTTGAAGGAACCAATCTGCCCAACAGGTATGGGAAAACGAATAGATGTCGGATTTGTGAAAGCGTGCTTCATTGGTGGAAAGAATGTCCATATAAGAATGAGTCAGTAAAACTCACTGAAAATTTTAATTTGGACAAAAATGATTCCGAATAGATGAATGTAATATTACACATTTCATGCAGAACAACGCTTCTGGAAATGAAATTTTTGTGGTGGAATCATTAAACTCTGCAGTTATTGATACAGCATGTACCAGGGCAGTCTATGGTAAGAAATGGCTGAAACATACAGACAGTATAAAATGTGATATTACTTCTACTAAAAGTCAGAAGCCTTTTCGTTTTGGTGACAGTAAAATTAAAAACTCTTAAGTTATTCTACCAGCCAAAATAAGGGATACCAAATGCAAAATAGAAGTGGAAGTGGTTTATGTAGACATCCTTCTTCTATTAAGCAAAATCTCATTAAAAAAAGCGGGAACTATTCTGGACCTGAATTCGGACAAAGCTGTAATGTTTGGAAAACCAGTAAAACTACAATTCACATCTACTGGCCACTACTGCATTGATATCACTGACACTTCTATTTCAAAAGTATTAATGACAGTCGAAAACATAGATAACAGCAGTAAAGTTAAGATGCTAACTAAACTGCATCAACAATTCGGCCATGCATCTGCAGAGAAACTGAAGCAACTTTTGAAATCTGCAGGTACAGATAACTTGGATATTTTCAGCAAATTGGAATATATTATCCTAAAATGTGATACATGCAGAAAACATTCAAACCTATTGTTGGTTTTTCATGGGCTAATGACCACAATCAAACAGTAGCTGTAGACCTGTATCAGTTGGATTCTAACCTCTGGTACTTGCACATGATTGATGATTGATGAATTTTCTCGGTTCAGTTCTGTATGCATAACAAATACCAAGCAATCATCTATGTTTGTTAAACACTTTATAAAACATTGGATAAGTATTCATGAGGCACCACAGCGACTTCTCAGTGTGTTACAATGACAGAAGCCTGTTCTTGTGAGTAAATATGAAATAGGATAGTCAAGGATTCGAACTTGCAAAGCTAGATTTGGAATTGAAAATTCCAATCATAAGTTAAAATAAATACAGAATGTTATTGAAAATAAGGAATGTGGAATCGCAATTGTTTAGCTCACACAAAATAGTTAGATATCTGTTTATTGGAAAAGGAATGTAAAGATGAAATTTTCTTCTGTGAAAATTAAAATAAGGAATTTAATCATCAATTGAAATTGTAAACATATTTTGTAAAGAGGTTACTCGAAAAATAGGTTACTGAACTCGCGGGGTCATGTCAGTGTGGGATGTTTTTCAACGTGACGCATGTCAAGGCAACATGCTCGATGAGCACATGTTTAATCGTGCGATGACGTGACGAGTTCTCAATAGGGAAGAGCCAAGAGAGAGAGGTCAGAGACAGCTGGTGACACCAAACCTTGGAAGCGAAGGTTAGAGAAGAAAAGACATGTAAAGAAACTTTGAATTCCTCGAGCAAAATCAGGACCGGTCATGAAATAAAGGACGTCATCATGTGCTTTTGTATCTGTGTCGTCGTGTTGTTATTCAACAGAAAAGGTATTGTCCATTTTTGTTATAAGAATCTTGATAAAATCATCATCTAAAAAATATGTGTTAGAAAGTATATGTGTCAAAGTATAAACGTTATAGAAACGCTTCCATTCACAGAACTGTCAAAAGTATAAATGTCAAACTCTCTGTCCATCTATTTATATATCAAATCTCCTCTCATTGTGTATTACATGCCGTTGGTTATTATATTTATATACAGGGTGGCCGAAAAGTCCCAGGACACTGATGGTCCAAGAAATCACAGAAAGATAATATTCAGCGATGAATGCGCCATTTATAAAAGTTCTAAAAATCGAAACATTTCTGGGCTAAAGAAAACCCCTTTTACAAAGAAGTTGAAAATAATCCTCCACATGTCATGATTTGGGCTGCATTGACATCTGAACATTTGATTTGTCCTTATTTCTTTGATGGCAATGTCAACCAGGAATCATATGCCAACATGATTAGAAACTGGTTCATTCCCAAGTTAATAGAACTTGGTATTAAGGATCGTGTATGGCTACAGCAAGATGGTGCACCCGCACATTATGCACTTCCTGTGAGAGCGCTGCTAAATGCAGAGTTTCCTGATCGGTGGATTGGGCGCGGATCAAATTCTTTTGCTTGGCCACCACGAAGCCCCGACTTGACCACTACAGACAACTCATTATGGGGTTTAATTAAAGGTCAAGTTTCTGGTATTAGATACGAAACCATTGATCAGCTAAAGCATGCGATAATTGCAGCTTTTGCTAGCGTATCAAGGAATTCTCTAAAAAAAATGGCACAAAGAACCTGGAGGCGAATGGAATTGTGCAAGAACAACGAGGGCCAACTAAATTACTCTAGTTGTTTTCTGCTTTGTTTCTAATAAAGTTCTCTTTTTTTTGTTGAATATATATGTTTTCTGTGTGTTTCATTAAAAAATACTGTGTTTTATTAAAAATACATGTATAGTGTCCTGGGACTTTTCGGCCACCCTGTATATATATATATATATATATATATATATATATATATATATATGAGAGAGAGAGAGAGAACTGTCTCTCATTATATATACATGTTTAAGACTATCTCACAAACATGAACAACAAATATATAAGTCGTCTTACAAACAAGAACACTAAGAACTCGCGTAACATACGCGCATATTGGTACATCATCAATAATACCATTACAATGCAACAAGTGATCTTGGGGGAAAATTTGACAGTGATGAGGTGCGAAACATGGCTGATAATTTCAACATAAGCGTAGTCACTACTACTGGTTATTCTCCCTGGAGCAATGGTTTGCTTGAAAGGCATAACCAAGCATTAACAGAGATCATGCGGAAAGTCAAGCATGAACAGAATCTTGACTGGGAAACATAGTACCTAATCCAGAGAAATAAATGTCAGATTTGGAATCAGCATACTTTTCTTACACCGAAACAGGTCTTATATGTCTTGTACTTTTTTTTCAATTCAAATTTGTTGCACAGTGTAATTAGTCGTTTGGGTTCTGAAGAGCCAAAATGGAAAATTGGCTCAACTTACCCCGACTTCCCCTATAGCTTGCATGCACTTTTATTCTTTCAATTAGTTTTGAACAGCGAATTAAAACAATGTTTTACTGCGAACAGCCACAAATGTTTTTTTTTCAAAATCAAAATAAGTATCAAAATCTCGTTTATACATAGATTCGAAAAAGTTGTCAAAAACAAATATATAACAAATGTTATCAAAGGCAAGATAAGCTACTTTTCTACCTAACTGGATAATTTTCTAGTGTTTTTATTTAATGTAACATGTTTATTCAGCTCGAAAAATGTACAGTGTTTACCGATGTATTGGAAAATTAAAAATGGCGCCCGGCCCGACTCTTTGACACGGTAAGTTTGAGAAAAGGAGTTAAAAATAAAGTTGTGGAGAGATAACCAGTGACAAATTATAATAGTTTAATTATTTCCTCAGGTTTGTATTATGGATATTGCATTCTCTGAAAATGAACCATTTGAATGTAAATGCACTCAACATGGAAGAATTGTGCTATTTGCTTAGGCGAAATGCAAATTTCCTACAATCTCAGAACTTACTTTCGGCATCCGAAATTTGTCGCTGTGGAACGGACATGACATATCAAACCAGAAATAGAACTGATGGGTTTTGTTGGAGATGCAAGCGTTGTCATGCACGCGTTTCTATACGTAATGGTAGTTTCTTTTCCGGTTCCAAAATACTGCTGAAGGAGCTAGTAAAATTTTTGTATCTATGGGCCTACAATGATGTAAGCTGTAAAACTGAAGAGAGAGTGCAGAATTTCGACTAACCAATCTATATGGACATTTGCGTTGAACATTTTTTGAGACATCCCCAAATACTTGGTGGCGAGGGATGTTCGGTTAAAATAGATGAAAGCTTGTTTTCTCGGAGAAAAAGTCACACCGGGAGAGTCACTCGGAAGTTGTGGGTGTTCGGAGGATACGAACACGCTACAAAACGTGGGTTTTTGGTCACAGTTCCTGCAAGAAATGCTGAGACCCTAATCCCAATAATAAAAAGATATATTCGGCCAGGCATGACCATAGTATCAGATTGTTGGCGGGCCTATGAAAGACTGGGTGCTGAAGGGTACCGCCACTTAAGCGTCAACCACAGGTACCATTTTGTGGATCCAACCACAGGTGCCACTACAAACCATGTGGAACGCATGTGGGCAGAGGCCAAAAAAAGAAACAAAAGGGAGTGTGGTACCCGTACACATATGGTCGATTCATACCTGGCCGAGTTCATGTGGCGGCAGAAGTTTTCAAGAAATAAACTAGAAAGTCTGTTTTGCCAGATAGCGGAACTGTAACCCCTTTAAATGCTTAATTTAACTGTTTACTAGGGAGAAATCAGTATTTTAAATTATTATTTTGTTGACTCTTAAGAAAAGAAGTCGTTATCTTAATTTATCAGTTTATATTTTTTGTTATTCCAAATAATGTTTCTCCATAAAAAAAAACAAAAAAAACTGTTTGACATTTTGCTTTCATGTCCGCTTAATAAAGTCTATTTAAAAAAAACTGATTCGGACATGAAATCAGTATTTGAAATTATTAATTTGTTGACTCTTAGGAAAAGAAGTTGTTGTCTTAATTTATCAGTTTATATTTTTTTTCATTCCAAATAAATAACTGATTCGGACATTTTATTCCAAATAAATAACTGAATCGGACATTTTATTCCAAATAAATAACTGAATCGGACATTCCTAAAAAGAAAAAAGTCGTTATTGTTACTTTATTAATTTGTATTTGTAATAGGAAAAAGTTTTTGTTTTCGGCATTTCAGGAAAAAAAAAAAAAAAAATACATGTCAATTATCTCCCCCTTCTTTGATCTGTGGATCGCATTTGGCTGTTAGGTGGCGTTAGCTGACAGTGTCCATCCAACATGGCGCTCGACTTATTCTCGGCAATAACATCAGACATGTTGCCGTCCAGTTGTGCTGCTTTGGCAAAAAGTATTGGAGAAGGTGATATTGATTGTGAGAATCTTATTAATACAGAGAGTTGCAAATGCTATTGAAAAGACTCACAAGATATCTGAATTTTTCTCTTCAAACATCTCGCAGTTACATATACATAATAACACTGGCGTTGACACACAATCCGTTTCTGATTTTGAGTCTAAAAGTGGAGTGCCAGATGAGCAATGGCCCACCCATTCAACGTTCGAGCATACTGATCCAAGTTATGTGCCTTGTCGTGTCTCTGATGATCCTGCTGATTGGAAAGAATTAAATGAAACACAGCGTATTAATTTGGTTTCGAAGGGTCCCGTCCAGCTGACAGATTATGATTTCCCATTAAACCAGGAAAACCCATCATGGAAGTTTTCTGAAAAGAACTATTATTTGACACTAAAAAATAATGAAACTGTTAGACGTTCTTGGCTTGTTTACTCGAAGTCTACAGATCGAGTTTTCTGTTTTGCCTGCCGTTTGTTCAGTAGTGAAAGCAAAAGTCGTGGGGGCCTGTCTTCGGCCCAAGGATTTGGTAACCTGTGGAGCCGTCTGTCAAAAACTCTGTAGACACATGAACAATCAACTCATCATAAGGAATGCATGATGGTGTGGCATGATAAACGGTCAGGCAACTCTATTGACTTACAATCTAGTAAAATTCAGGAAGAGCAGACATATTGGAGAGCAGTTTTATTTCGTTTACTCAATATAATTCAATTTTTGGCTGAGAGAAATTTAGCTTTGCGTGGCACAAATGAAAAGTTTGGTGACACCAGAAATGGAAATTTTCTTGGAGAAGTGGAGCTAATAGCAAAATTTGACCCTGTCTTGTCTGAACATGTTAGACGCGCTAAGAGTCATGAATTGAGTGATCATTATCTGAGCAACCGCATTCAGAACGAACTTATCGAACTTCTTGCTAAGTCAATACGGGACAAAATCATTTCCAAAGTTCTTGCATCAAAATATTATAGCATAATACTAGATTGTACACCCGATATCAGTCACACAGACCAACTAAGTATTGTTCTTCGGGGAGTTGAATTTAAAGAAGGATTTGGAGCGGAAATTTTTGAACACTTCGTTGAGTTTCTTGATGTGTATGATACAACTGGAAAAGGCCTTTTTGACAGCATTATCAACTTCCTGTCCAAATATGGCGTTGCCATAGAAGACTGCCGTGGCCAGGGTTACGATAGCGGATCTAACATGCGAGGAAAAAAACCATGGAGTGCAGGCACGCTTCTTGGAAGTAAATAAAAAAGCTGCATACATGCCATGCGCCAGTCATCGACTTAATCTAGTAATTGCTGATGCTGCAAGGTCGTCAATTACATCCATTTCTTTCTTTGGCTATCTGCAACGTATCTATAATTTGTTTGCCGCGTCAACGAAGCAATGGGTTATTCTGAAGAAACACGTGACCCACTTTACAGTTAAAAGCCTTCCTGACACAAGATGAGAAGCAAAGGTAGAAGCTGTAAAATCATTACGTTTTCAGACAACAGAAATTTTGGAAGCGATTGAAGAGTTAGAAAGAGTGTCTTTAGATAATCGAGATGGATTTATTAGCACGGAATGTCGAGCTTTAGCCATTGAAGTCAGGAGCTGGCGTTTCTTGGTTTGTTTGATTACATGGTATGACTTGCTTTTTCAAATAAACATAATAAGCAAAGCGCTACAGAGTCCTTCAATATGCATCAATGACCAAATTTCTCACATCGAGGCTGGCATGTCATTTGTTTCACAGTACAGACATGGAAGAGTGGCAATAGCTGAAGGGAAAGCAAAAGAATTAGCTGATGAACTTAAAGTAGATCGTGCCTATCCGGAACCAAGGAGAAGAAAAAAAATATGTCTTTTCAGCTACAAATCGTCAGATGAGTCAGATCATCAGACTGGTGAAGAAGTGTTTCGCCGAGAATTTTTCTATCCACTTGTAGATACAATTTCAAAGTCTCCAGGAACGTTTTAAAAATATGAACGATTTCAAAACAAAGTATGGGTTTTTGTGTAGTGCAAGTAACATGAAATCGGCAATAACATCAGACATGTTGCCGTCCAGTTGTGCTGCTTTGGCAAAAGGTATTGGAGAAGGTGATATTGATTGTGAGAAACTTGAGAGAGAAATTATCAATTTCGTCAATCTCATGGACAATAAAAAGTGCATTACATTTTCCGCCATTGAATGTATAAATTATATAATGAAACACACACTTGTCGATTTATATCCCAACCTAGCTGTTGCACTCAGAATTGTAACTATATTGCCAGTTACAGTGGCATCCTGTGAACGTAGTTTCTCTAAACTGAAACTAATCAAAAATTTCTTCGGAACTCAATGTCTCAGGAAAGACTGGCTGGCTTATCTGTTATAAGCATTGAACATGAACTAAGCCGAGAAATTGACACAGAGAATTTAGTACAGCAGTTCGCCACAGTGAAAGCCAGAAAAGTGAAATTTTAAACATAAAGATGGTAGGTAAATAAATTTTCTTCGATTCCATTTTCAATTTTGGTTAAAACAGTTTACTGTTAATTTTTTCGACACTGGCCAAAGTTTTCTTTCGATTTGAATCTGTTGCTTTAGTAGGCACAAAAAGAAATGCTCAATGAGAAAATGAAAGAAATTTACTTGAGTAAATGAACCAATGAACA
The DNA here is from genome assembly GCF_053919585.1 of Euprymna scolopes. Lineage (NCBI taxonomy): Eukaryota > Metazoa > Mollusca > Cephalopoda > Sepiida > Sepiolidae > Euprymna > Euprymna scolopes. The sequence continues at coordinate 78,347,892 of NC_136492.1, forward strand.
TCTTTGGCACATACGTAGCCGGGAGCTCTTGTTCTTTAAAAAAATATGCATGTGTGAGTATGCACATTAGTCCCCCCGGAGAAAGAAAGTAAACATCATGACACCTCATGTTTAACTTGATATTTACTACGTATAATTACGGCTTGGTAAGTAAATAATTACTACAGTCTCTCTTATTAGTGATTGATGTAACTATTTAAAAAAAATAATATCATTTATCGACGGTTATTCAAAATTATTAACTTTTCTCTGCTTGTTTATGAAAGAAAAATGCAAAATGGCGACAAATTTGAATTTGTAATATTTACGTTTGTAATTTAAATTTTAAAATACTTAATGGTGATTTGGGGGGGGGGGCTTTTCTTTGTTTTAAAGTTTAATCTCTTTTCTTTAAATTGAATTGGTTATAAAGTAGTATTTTTCAATTTTAATATTTTTTTCTAAACGTTTAAACTTGAGTGGGGGGGGGATAAAAATGCTATTTTTTGGACACGCCTAATGCAGCAATAGCGCATTTATTAATTATCTTTTAAGTGAAATACTTTAACCAGATAACACGCTAAAAGTATGAGATAAATTAACAACAAAAAAATTAATGCATGTTTTAATAAGTTATTAAGTTTGTATCTATCTGGGGACTGGGGATGTAGAGGCTTTTTAGTGTTTAATGACTTTCTCCTAGATCGAGACATTTCAAAATGACTTGGTTACTTTTAATGTTGTTTTGATTTAATTCGTCCCCCCCCCCTCCACCATACCAACACTTTTCGAAATAAACTCCTAAACTCTAATTTTGGACAGTATATCTAACTTTCTGTAGCAAAATAGTTTTAAAATTTGGGTTGACATTTTTTGAAAATCCCTTAAAAAAACTGGTAGGAGATTGAGAGCCCAAACGCCCCTAAATGACTATAAAAATAGCTGCGAACTACTAAAAAGTAACTAATGGTTTTAAAAAGGTTAGCTGCAAAACACCAATTCTTCGATTTCATCGGTTTTTTTTTCTCATGATTACGGAATATCTGCGTTCTTTCAAGAGCATGTTATTCTGTTTAAAGTACCATTCATTGTGGGTTCAGTATGTTGAAGGGGGGGGGACGGGTGCGCAAGATGAATTGTGTCGGTAGGGACGGTAGGGGCCACAGAGCGCATTTTGCAGGGGAGGCCGCAATGTTCCTAAGCACGGCACTGGCAAGATAAGTTACTTTTCTACCTAACTGAATACTTTTTAGTGTTTTTTTTTTTTTTTTTTTGTAAAATGTTTATGCGGTTCGAAAAATAAGTGTTTGAGCGAGCGCTACCGAAAAACAAGAAAAGTGGCCGCAATGTCTCTTTACATTTTTGAAGTCTCAAAGATTTCAAAATAAGAAATGAAACAAAATGGTGAATAAAACCCACCCAATAAATTTTACCGTGACATTTATTGGGTGGATTTCATTCACCATTTTGCTTTATTTCTTATTTTGAAGTGATTATCAAGACTTGAAAAATGTAAATAAAAATTGCGGCGATATTTTCTTTTTGGGTAGCGCTGAATATTACCTACTTTTCGAACCGAATAAATATTTTACATTAAATAAAAACAGTAAAAACTTATTCAGTTAGGTAGAAAAGTAACCTATCTTGCTTTGCATAACATTTATTTGTTTATTTTTAATTTATTTTTTTGACAGCTTTTTCGTGCCTCTGCGGCAAGTAATACAAACGCGCAAATAGTGTTGAGCATTTCCTGAGAACATGTTGGAAATTGTACATGGAAGGGCGAGCCTTATTGGTTGTGGCACTGAAGCCATAGGTGTATCAGAATTTTGGGGGAATTTTTGACACCCCTAACAGAAAACTGCGAATAAAATATAGAAAACTCGTAATTTCTCTTTCTAAAGTGGGTTATTTATTTTCTTTATAGAATATACTTCCAAAATAAATTATTTAAGTTGTTTAAAAAATAATAGAAATATTATTTTTCATTTTTTAAAAAACGGTGTTTACAAAGTGCGTGCGTGCGCTCAGGCAGTCATTTTTTTACGTAATGAAATCAATTGATTTTTACGAGATGAATATTTTTCAATTTTTAAACTTTAAAAATCTATCAAAATTTTCCTATTCGTTCAATTTTTACGTTTTTTTCAGGGTGAATGTAAAATTTTATGCTCTTTCCGATAAACTGAATATAATATTTTAGACAAACGCTGTTTTATAAATTCACCCCCCCCATTTTGAAATGTCTATAAGAATTTTAATAATTAATTTTTGTGCACACGTTTTATATATCACAAATTGAAGATAAAACATCAATAAATAAAATACTCAAATTTAAAACAAAAAAAAAGAACACTTATCTGTAAATTTACCTGTAAAGTCCAAAATGTAAATCCTTTTTTCGATAACCACGTGTTTTTTTGTTTTTTTTAAGTAGAAGCTTACTTTTTGTTTAGAATTTTCCAGTCAATATTTTTCGGTCAGTGTATATTTTTATATTTAATTCCTGGTTTCCTTTTTTTTTCGATATAAAAAAAACAAAAAAAAAAACGATACCCTATAATGCAGATTTATAGTATAATAAATAAAAAATTCAGGTATTTCTTTGAGATATTAAAAAACAAAATTACATTTTCATATGCTCGTTAATCTGTAATCCGTGTAAATCCAAAAATAAAAGATCCCAGTTTTCACGTATGATAGCATAAACACGCCAACAGTAAAAAAAAGGATAAGTTATCTCCCTTTGGTATTTATAAGTCGGACAGAAAAACCATAAGCATTCTTTTAAACTGGTCGACACTGTCGCTAACCCACGTTTACGTTCTGTGTTAAGAATTTCAGTCTCTGGTTTCTTTTTGCAATTATTACCAAATTTTATATATATCGGTATTTTCATTTATTATATATTGACTCCTGTCACGACTACGCAACTGTTTAGTGTTTCGTTTTATTTATAGTTTTTGCATACCTCAGACTTATTTACTTGTCTTTAAAGAATTTTATTGGAATAATGGTGAGTTTATTTTTTTACTACACATATTTTTTTTACTTTCTGTAACTGATGAGAAAGTTGTATTTAAATTTTATTTTGACTTTTTAAACTTTATTTGAGTAAAAAACATTAATTTTTCAGGTAATTTCTACACTTTATCGGCGAAACATTTTCGGCGATAAAGTAAAAGTTACTACGTTTGTATTATTACTGTCTCTGTCTGTACACATAGATTAAAAAGAAAGTGGTCTAAAAACAAAAATATAGCAAATAAATGTTATCAAAGGCAAGATAAGTTACTTTTCTACCTAACTGGATAATATTTTAGTGTCTTTATTTAATGCAAACCTTTAAAAGTGGAAAATTTGGAGGAATATAATCCCATATCGAGATTACTAACGTTTCTGAATTAGTGTTTTTTTACACTTATAGGCTTCCGTAGATAACAAAGTGAGAATCTTAACATCCGGTTTCTTTAAACTTTCTTTAAAGACACGATTTACCGTGACAATGGTTGAAAAATCCTTCCATTTAAAAAATACATGGATTATAATACATAAATATGAATAAATTCTCATACAGGAAGATTAAAAGAAAGCATATCTTAGTCATGTGGAACAGGTAAGTGATGTTTTTCCAGTTAAATAAATATCGTAAGATTCAACTAGTGTTATTTGTTCGACATTCCGTGAAATGTTAAGTGAAGAAATCCAAGGAAAAATAAATAAAATTGTTTATTTCTCTATTAAAGCTTTTATGATATTAAAATTTGGTCTTTGCTCGTTTTATTGAAATAAAATTTACAGGTTTAAATTACATTTTCATATTGTTATAATCTTGTAGGGGAATAAATAAGAGCACCGGATTACCGGTGTAGGGTAAGGAGTGAGGTCCCTTGAAAAAAGAAGAGGAGAGTCCGTACACATGAGGCACGGACGCAAAAAGTTCTTCTCCTAAAAGACAATGTTGGACAGGCAGAGTACAACTCTAGAATATAGTCCTCACTCCTCCCGTAAACCTCACTATTGAAGTGAGTAATCTTTTTACCTTAATGTTCTGAATTGCAGTGTTGTCATGTTTTCATGTTTGTTAATAAATTCTTGTCGTTTATACTTGTTGTACGTTTAGTAATTATTAAAGCTGGTTGGTAGTTTTGGGACTTGGAAGAACCTAAACCCGTACCAACAATCTGATAGACGGATAGGTGTCTATTCAAACAAATGTTTGTTATGGCGACTTGGCTGAAAATTCTGATACACTTACGAAGCCATGGTGTTTCTCTTTCAGGGACTTTCATTGGACCGCTAAAAACTTCCTGCGCATGCAGTTTTAAAACAAAAAAAACATTTTCGCTCTCTTTGCAAAAAACTACTCGAGTGTAGATGTTAAATAAAGTGTCTCCCTAAAAGGCACAGCCTCGAGGTCAACTGTGCTTGGAGCATCATCCCATTTTTTCCTTTAACCAAGTTAAACTCCTATAACTCCTTTAACTCCTATTGTGATAGGAATTTTTTAGACAAATATCGTCTTTACTAGAACTAAAATAGTTCAGCTCCGTTTATGGAGTTTTATTCTTCTAGATACCATAATTAAATGGTTTCTGTTCCCTTTTACTAGCTTCTCCGAAGAGAAGCAATTTAACTCTGCAAAACTACCAGACTCTCAGAGACGCGAGAAATTGGGCATATTTTTCGCAAACCTACCAAGAAGGCTGAAATTCGTCATCGCAGGTAAGACTTGCTTTTATCCATTGTCCTTTTTCTGCCGAGTTCTAAAGCGTGTGAGACAATTAATTCTCACATACTTTATATTGCGAAAAATGCCATGCTAAATAGTATATTCTTCGTTTTATTTTGCGAAAGGACCTAAAATATTAATAATTCGTTCATAATTTAGCTTGTATTTACTTAGTGCATACTCTTTAACATTCTTCGCGTTATTTCTGATTTTAACATTGTCGCTGAAGTTATATTCGTAAATTGAGTAGCGATTAACACAGGCTAAATGTTTCATGACTAAATTAATCCCTTTCTATAAAAAAACATCTGTTAAAAAAAAAAAAAAAAAAAACTTGGCGACCTCGAAAACTTAACTAGGCCTGTTTCGTTGTGAAGGAATAAAACGTTATTGACTTGTTTGTATTGAAGAACATTTCTTCGCGTTATTCTGATGTTAATAACTATAAATTATCCAGGGGTGTTTTTCGTTTATCCGAGACTTTGACGGCGAATTAGTGGGGCCGTATCTAGGTCAACGTGGGGTTAATTGCACGTGGTGACCGGGCCGCTGTTTTAATGTATACATTCCTGCGCGCCTGATATTTGCTGAACACCTGGTATTAATTTATAGAGACAAAAAAAAAAAAAAAAAAAAAAAAAAATTTCTCTTTCAGTTATTAAATTTGCACTCTTGATTAAGATTCAAGGGAATGGAATTCCCCACCCCCTTCCATTCTCGTTCTTACGTCTCGCATGCAAACTATCCTTTGAAAGATATTTTAGTTAGCGGGCTTAATTGAATTGAAGCGGTTTAATTTCCAAGGGTTAAATTTAATTCTCACTATCTCTTCTCGTTCTTACGGTGTTGTTGACGGGACTTCGCCTTTGAAGGGTATTTTCTATCCGTTCTCTTACGACTGGTCTCCTTCGTCGTTGTTTAGTGCTCGTCCCCTTATCCAACATGAGCGCTAGTAAAGACTTATTCGCTAAAATTGAGGCCAAGAAATGTTGAATATCGAATAGGGTGGAATGGTTCAAGGATAATGCCTCACTATCTTCAATTCATTCGAGGGCGGCAGACGTGGAGAGATGGATTTCGGAACTTGACGAAATTATCGACCAGCTGGTGTTAAAATCCCCTCACGAGGAGAGAAGGAAGATATGCCTTGAGGCAGAGCAGTTCTCTTCCGAAATAAGAGAAGAGTTGGTTCTGTTGAAGGCCAACCATGTAGCTAAGAAACCCTTCGCTCCTCTGCCTTTACGGAAGGACTTAAAATGTCCCAGCTTTAGTGGATCACCTTCAGCCGATAAGTTCGAATTTAGAACTTTTTTAAGGAGGTTTGATTTCTGTACCTCCAACGTGGGAGAAGCGGACAAGTTACTACTACTTAAGTCCAAATTAACGGGAAAGGCTTATGACTTGATCTCCAGTTTGGATGTCACCTCTGACAATTACATCATAGCCTTGAATTGTTTGCGGGAGAAATACCCGAATCCTCCCCTCATCAAGGATCGTATATTGGAGGAGATTATGCCTCCAACGGTGCCTATCACGAATTTAGAAGCACTCAAGACCTATGTTGAACAGGTCAAAATGGATTTGTCCGAGCTAGATAAGTCCTTTGGAACTGACTTCTTTACAGAGAGTTCCACTTCTGGTTTTATTATTGACCATTTATTGTTCCGTAAGTTCCCTGTGGACGTTAGAAGGGAACTTATGTCCAGAACGAAGGAACGTTTTCCTACGTTTTTATCTATGATGGCGAATTTCTTCGACATTATAGATCTTTTTCAGGCAGCGCCATTGAACGTTAAAAAACGGGAATATTTTGCTCCCAATCCGCCTACCTTTTCTTCACTTGAAGTCAAATCCGATGTGGCGGTCAATGCTACTGATCGAACGGTCAAACCCAAAAGGGGTTCAAATTCCCCAAAACTTAGTGATAATGTTGGTTACCAGTACAAGTTTTGCAAATTATGTAAGGGACTGCACAAAGTATGCCTCTTACGATTCAAGGGTTTCGCAAGCTAAAGAGTTCCAATTATGTATTAGATGCCTGGGGGGCCATTTGGAACAAGAATGCAAGGGGAGGAAAGGATTTCCTTACCCCTGTACTACTTGCGGATTGAAAACTCATTTTTCAACAATGTGCCCCCAAACTTCAAAATCCTTTGTCGGAAAGACTACCCTTACTGATGGAGAAAACTGCCTATTCCCAGTAATCAGAGTGTCCATGAAGACTAAGGGCACCCCAGTTAGTTTTCATTGTATATTGGACACTGGGAGCCAAAAATCCTTCTTTTCCCAAACTATTTTGCAGGAACTGAGAGCTAGGGAAGAATTAGTACCTAGGCCAGTTACCATGCCTGTAAATACAATTATTGGTACGAGACCTATGAACCTCCAGGAGCTTAATGTCTCCATCAAATTAGGAAATCAAAAACCTTTTCCTTTCACTGCCCTGTTCTCGGACAACCTTAACTTGAGATTTAAAGTAGGCAGGTTCGACGAAATCTCGTCCAACATTACGGAAGCTAGCTATCGTCTCTGCCATGGATACAGAGATTTAAATGGCAAAGAGCTATATGGCCTTGTCGGGCTGGATTTAATACAACACATACAAAATTTCTGTATGGTTGAATGTATTAATGGCACAGCGTGGAAGATGTCCAATAGTATTATTCCTTTCGGAGATGGGTGTAATTTTTTGAAGCCTGAAATAATTCAAACTCCCAATGAGTTGCCTCCCATTGAGCAAGTTTGTAATTCGTTACCTGCTTGTTCCACATATTTGGTGGATAGTGTGTTGAACCCTATCCCGTCGTATTCGGACTCCTTGGGTCCATTTTTTGAAGAATCTTCCGTTGAACGCGGTATAGAGCAATTTCTTTCTTTGGATTCCGTAGGTATCGATGAAAAGGCCAAACTTTCTTCATATGATGAGGCAAAGATAGAGGATTTTAAGAAAACCGTCTTGTTAAAAGGTGGAAATTATTATGTCAATCTACCGTGGGACTATGATAAGTTGGCTCAGGTAGATTCCAACTATGTACCTTCTCTGAGAATTATGCGAAGAGTGGCAGTCTCTTTGGAGAGGCAGGGATTGTATGACAATTATCTACAAGTGTTCGATGACTATGAAAAATTGGGCATCGTCGAACGCTTCTGTTACTCCTGGTGAGTACGACAAATATTGTTGGATTACCCACAGACCCGTTTTTAAAGAGGGTCTTGGAGTTACCACTAAAATCCGCCCAGTCTTCAATTGCTCCCTAAAAAGGAAGGGGGGAGTTTCTATTAATGATGCAGCTTATGCTGGCGTGAATTTAACGGCACAGCTGCTTGACTTGTTATTGGCCTTTCGAAAAAATGATTATGTCCTCTTGGGAGATCTCCGCAAGGCATTCTTACAAATTCGCCTGCGCACTGAGCAGGACAAAAACAGATTTTGTTTCTTCCTCAAAATTAAGGAAAGACTTTGTACATATAGGTACAATTCTATTATTTTCGGCTTCAATGCCAGCCCCTTCATCTTGAGTTACATACTTAAGCTTCATGCTGAAAGATATGACCCTGATGAATTTTCATCTATAATGACTTCTAACTTTTATGTCGACAATTTGGTCACCACTGGACGAGATACTGAATCTCTCGAAGTATATAATACTGTGCGCAAGAGATTAAAGGAAGCAGGATTTGATCTTCAGTCCTGTAATTTCAACTGCACTGACTTGCAGAAAAGAATGATAGAGGATGAATCTATTACTTCTCCTCTCCCTTCCTTTGAAAAGGTTGTGGGTTACCGTTATTCCCCCAGCCTAGACACAGTCAGATTGAGCCCTGTGGTGGTAGATGTCAAGGCCAACACGAAACGTGCGATCCTTTCCCAGATTTCTAGCCTTTATGATTCCTTGTCATTGCTACTTCCTGTTACTATACAAGGCAAAGTACTTGTCAGCCAATTATGGAAAGACAAACTTTCATGGGATCAAGAAATTCCTGAAACCTTCACTGCCTCTTGGCAAGCCCTAGCCAAAGAATTGAACAAGCTAGGTGATATAGAGTTCCCCCGCCGTGTGTTCATGGATGACAGTCCGATGCAGCTTATATGCTTTTGTGATGCATCTAAGCTCGTTTACGGGTTTTCTCTGTATATAAGACAAGGGTCACAATGTTCCCTGTTATTTGCCAAGGCGAAAGTGGCTCCTATTAAAAGGAAGACCCTTCCTACCTTGGAACTTTTGGCCATTTATCTGGCCCTTAAGATGGTGCCTAATGTACTCCGAGCATTGGGAACTATCAACATTAATTCCTTCTTTCTTGTGTCAGATGCTCAAGTAGCCTTATCTTGGGCCTTAAATGGGAAGGGAACTAAAAACATCTTTGTAGATAACCGTGTGATGGACATAAAAAAAATGCTGGATGAATTTAATCTAGAGTTCCAAGTTCTCCCTCAGTTCAAATATGTTCCTTCATCTGAAAACCCAGCAGACTTATTAACTAGAGGGCTTACTACTTCTAAGTTTGAACAACTGCTAAAATTTTGGGTACATGGCCCCAACTGGTTGAATCAACTGGTAATCGACTGGCCAGTGTCTCCTTTACCTTGCCTTAATGACGTGAACAAAAGGGTAATTTCTTGTATGTACTCCGATGGTCCTACCAGTGGCGGGAACTACTTACCAATAAATATTGCCAATTATTCTTCGCTGACCAAAGCAATTAATGTTCTGGAGAAGGTATTGAAGTTCTGTGATAAATTGAAACACCGAAACACAGATACCAATCATAGAGCCAAACTACTGCTCTTTTCTTATATGCAAGAGGAAGAATATCCATTTAAATTGGAATACCTGCACCAGCCCTCTAATAAAGCTGTTCCTCCAAGAGTATCTGCTCTTGGTTTGTTCCTTGATAGGAACGGTCTGATGCGAACAAGAGGTCGTATTCAGAATTCTGACACCCACCCCTTTGAAGTCAAATTCCCTATACTTCTGGGGAAAAATCATCATTTGACCGAATTAGTTATCAAAGAGGCACACCTAAACTGTTGCCATCTAGGAACCAACTCAACCCTTGCAAAGCTGAGATTATCCGAGTTTTGGATCCCTCAAGGGAGGCAATCGGTGAAGAAAATTCTTCACACTTGTATTATTTACAAAAAGGTTGATTCACTGCCTTTTAAAACTCCCTCAGGTTCTCAACTGCCCAAACATCGGGCTAATTTTATCCGTCCTTTTCAACAAGTGGGGGTTGACTTTACCGGTCATTTTTGGGTAAAGCAGAATAACGAAGACGTGAAAATGTACATCTTATTATTCACCTGTATGAGCTTGCGTGCAGTGCATCTGGAGCTTTTACCAGATATGAGCACCACTTCCTTCATATTGGCATTTGTCAGATTCACCAACCAGTTCGGGGTTCCTACGCATGTTTACTCGGACAATGCGAAGACCTTCTTGGCATCCGGTATCTTGTTATCAGAAGTATTTGTGTCTGATGAATTCAAAGAGAAATTCAGATCGACTACCATTAGTCATCTCTCCATCCCTCTATTCAGCTTGGCATGGAGGTGCATGGGAGAGAATGAGTAAGACGCTCAAACAATGTTTGAAGAAATTATTGGGCAGAAAGAAGGCCTGCTACTTCGAATTTTTTACCATTCTTTCAGATGTAGAAAAGGCGATCAACGATCGACCATTCACCTACATAGAGGCTTCTGAAGGAGGTCTCGATATTTTAACACCCAATCACTTTCTGCAAACCGGGTATAGTCCTCGTTTGTTGATAAGCAGCCATGGATCGGAAGAAGTGTGTCCTGATCCTCCCAGTCGGGTAAAACTTCTGCAGTCTCTAAAATTAAGACATCAATATATATAGAAAGATTCCGGAAGATATGGCACAATGATTATTTGTTGTCCTTGCGAGAGGTCGATGCCAATATGGTGGGCGATAGACCTCTGAAGGTGTCGGTGGGAGAAATCGTTCTGATTAAAGCACTAAATAAAACTAGACCCTTTTGGAGTCTAGGCAAAGTGCTCAGACTCATCAATGGGACCGATGGTAAAGTTCGTTTGGCCTGCGTGCTGAGAGATGGTTGCGAACAGATCCATTCCCTAAAACATCTGTTTCCTCTAGAACTAAAGGCCACTTCTGTGCCCGCTTCTACAGAATTCGAAGAGGAGGGGGGTCCCTTCTTCTGTCCGACTTGTTCCGTCGCCAATGACGGATCAGCTCCCATGGTGTGCTGTGATACCTGTGACAATTGGTACCATTTCGACTGTGTTGGGGTGACTCAACACGATACCTTAGGGGAATGGAGTTGTCCGAATTGTTCGGAAAACTAAAAATTTAAACTTCTCTTTTCCTAAGCTCAGTTGTTACCATTAGACTTGGGTTAAAATACAATTCTTAAAATAAATAAATGGTTATAAAACTAACTTGTAATTACCTTAAATAACTCATAATTACCTTAACTAAAGATGCTAAACCCATAACAGTTTGTTAGGTCATTTGCAACTGATTATTCAAATGTCCATTAAATGACATAGATAAATTGTAATTAGTATTAGAAAAAAGTAATAGATACCTATTCCTTTTTATTTCTTCCCTTGGCAGTGTGTTGGAAATTGTACATGGAAGGGCGAGCCTTATTGGTTGTGGCACTGAAGCCATGGTTTCTCTTTCAGGGACTTTCATTGGACCGCTAAAAACTTCCTGCGCACGCAGTTTTAAAACAAAAAAAACATTTTCGCTCTCTTTGCAAAAAACTCTACTCAAGTGTAGACGTTAAATAAAGTGTCTCCCTAAAAGGCACAACCTCGAGGTCAACTGTGCTTGGAGCATCATCCCCTTTTTCCTTTAACAATTTATTTACTCCTACTGTGATAGGAAATTTTAGACAAATATCGTCTTTATTAGAACTGAAATAGTTCATCTCCATTTATGGAGTTTTATTCTTCCAGATACCATAATTAAATGGTTTCTGTTCCCTTTTACTAGCTTCTCCGAAGAGAAGCAATTTAACTCTGCAAAACTACCAGACTCTCAGAGACGCGAGAAATTGGGCATATTTTTCGCAAACCTACCAAGAAGGCTGAAATTCGTCATCGCAGGTAAGACTTGCTTTTATCCATTGTCCTTTTTCTGCCGAGTTCTAAAGCGTGTGGGACAATTCTCACAAACAAGAAAAATGTCGGTTAGTTGACACTTAAATATTAGAAGTCTTGATAATGACTTAAAAATAAATAGTAAAACAAAATACTGTTAGCAACAACCAACCTACTAAATGTCATGGTGACATTTGTTGGATGGCTTCATAACAGAAGTTTGTTTTATTTTTCTTTTAAAGTCATGTTCGAGACTTCAAATATTTAGGTGTTAAGTCGCCGCCAGTTATGTTATAACACTCGACACTGTTTTTTGAACCGAATAAACGTTTTAAAGTGAATAAAAACACTAAAAAAGTTTCTTGCCTTTGGTAACATTTGTTATTTGTTTTTCTGTGAATTGTAAAACAAACCTGGGGTTTTTTTTTCAGTTATTTAAAATGTTCAGTAACATTTTTTTTTATTACTCAAACGCTTTTAAATAAATGAAAAACAAACTTATCCAGATATGTAGAAGAGTAACTTTTGCCATTAATAAAAATGATGGAAAAATGTTTCTCCAGTGTTCACACTAATATTCATGTAAAATGACGTCTCGATCAGTGAAGTTAAGAAATAAAAAATGTCTCCAAAAACGAAATAATGTTTTACTCAGTATAACAATAGACAAGAAATGTAATTAAAAAGAAAAATCAAATTCATCCAAAATTTGGGTGAACAAGCAACAAAATTATCATAAAAATGTCACTGTCCTCATTTTACAATTAAACCAATTTTTTTTTTTTTTTCAATTTGACTGCAATAGAATACAATATTTTCAGATGACAGAGATAATGCACAAAATAATTATCTTAATGTGTAAAAATTGACATGAAATTTATGTGATTTTTTCCCCCCATTTTCGAATATTAATTATAGGCATAGCAAATATGGGCAGGCATAGATATTGGATACCTCACACATTAAAAACCACTGAAAAACATGTTAAAATGAGTGTGGAAATTTTGCATATAATTATGTATATTTCTCAAAAAATATGTGGAAATATTGAAGAGGGCTGCAAACTAGTATTATCAATAATCACATTTAATCATTCTTGGCATCATCTGCAACAAGAAAGCTATATTTTTTTTCATTTGAATATTTACATAGAGAAAGTCAGCATAAAATCCAACAACCATACATTTTAATCCTAACCCTGAATGTTATAAAATTTATTTTTCTCTCTTCAGCTGCTAAAGATCTAAGAGCATTTTATGGCGATGGGAAAAATATTACTAATAAGTGTATTTGCGATATTTATCGTGACTGCATGCAAAAAAACGAGCCTGTTAATGTACCAGCCCTAATAGTATGTGAATGGACTGGTTGGTCTGTCGCGGTGTGGAAAAATCCACCGCCTCCACTGCTGCTGACGAGAATTCGTCCCTGTCGTTTTTCTTTCTTCTTTCCTTCACTTAAGGGACAGCGAGAAAACTAACGTCTGCGCATGCCCAGACAACCCTTGCAAATTCATAGCTTCTCAAAACCCTACAGAAATGGCGTTCTACTTAAATTTTTATCAGTTACTTACAATAATTAACAAAACCTCTCATACAAAACTCTTACTATTAGGTTCAGTCACCGGCCAAAAGAACTCATCACATCGTAGGCCTGCTACATTTTTCTTAAGTTACACTTGTGTTTGACAGCGCCGGTGACAGTCATGCATCTCTGTTGTCACGTATACGGCACATTTTTGCCAGTTTTTTTTCGCCTGGGAGCAGGGAACTCCCGACTCCCACTTGACCAGCTTTTTTGGACAAGTTTAAGGGTTCTTTTGTTAGCCTCAAAGGGCCGACCCCATTCTTTGGGTGAGTGGCCCTTAAGGCATTGTCCACTAACTGTTGCTTTCTTTCTTTTTTGTAGATTGCCCGGTGTCTGGATCCGACTTAAGCAGCCGGCAGGACTGGGGAAGACTGACGTGCCTCTTTAGGCGAAGGTCCCCCTGGCTTCCAAATCGGCGGGTCTGGAGAAAGGCACTGGGCCAACAACTAGAGGAGGCAGGCCTTTGCCTCTGTCACCATGGGGGACGCCCCTGGTGTAGGGACCGAGACAAGAAGGGGGAGTGTCACATCCGGTGACGCTCCAGTGCCGAGAAGGGGGAGCGTCACATCCGGTGACGCTCCAGTGCCGAGAAGGGGGAGCGTCACATCCGGTGACGCTCCAGTGCCGAGAAGGGGGAGCGTCACATCCGGTGACGCTCCAGTGCCGAGAAGGGGGAGTGTCACATTCGGTGACGTTCCAGTGCCGAGGAGGGGGAGTGCCACATCCGGTGGCACTCCAGTGCCGTTCCTGGGGGACACCACACCCGGTGGTGTTCCAGTGCCGAGAAGGGGGAGCGTCACATTCGGTGACGCTCCAGTGCCGTTGTCGGGGGATGCCACACCCGGTGGAATCCCAGTGCCGTTGTCGGGGGATGCCACACCCGGTGGAATCCCAGTGCCGTTGTCGGGGGATGCCACACCCGGTGGAATCCCAATGCCGTGGAAAACTGCGTCGCCTGCAGCGTTCATGTTCAAGATGGAGTCGCCTATCGCAGGTTACTCACCCTCACCGCTGGTGTACGTAGTTGAGAGCAATAGAACAGCAGCAGATAAGACGGGAATCTCTATATCCGGGGGCACTGCACCAAGTACTTCGGGAAGGAAGAAGAACGATTTAGACTTCCTGAACCCATGGGCATTTGCCGGGGGAAACCCACTAGTAAGACCAAAGACGCGGGAAGAGGAAAGCAAGAGAGCGAAGGAGTACGTAGTAGAGAATACGACAGGTGGAGGCTGGACCATTCCACAAAAGCCGAGCAGCAGATCGCGCCCGTTTGCGGAAGGAACAAGTAGAACGGCCAAATCTGTAAAGAGATGGCATTCTCTCAATTTTGAGGCAGCTACCGTATGGCAACCTGCAACCCAGGAAGAAAAGAAGACAGAGCAGAGTCCTGAAAAGAGCCCAGAAATGAGGCCAGAGTGTGGCACTATGACGTAGCCCCTTTTTAAAGGAGCTAACGGCTTCTACATTAATGAACCTTGTGCCTAACTTGTGCGGTGCAATTGTGTAAAACAGGTGTTTGTGATTTTTGAAAATGTACTGTGATGACTTAAGCCAGGTTGGGTTTGAGTGACAGGTGTTATGAAACTTTTAAAGGTCAGATTTACACGCGGATATCTGAAGTTGAAAACTAAAAACATTGTGTGAAAAGCATATTTCTCTCTCTCATTCTCTCACTCTTTCTTTCTCTATTTCTCTCATTGACTTCCTTTCTCTCTCTTTCAATGAAGAAAGAGAGAAATTAAATGATTTGATTGTTGTAAAGACAGTTGAGGTTTGCTCGCTGTACGCGATGGGTCGACTAAATGTTTCCTAACTTGTTAACTGTTTAATAAATTATATTTTTATAAAAATATATTTTGTCGCTGTTTTCATACAAGTGTTCGATTTCAGCATACCATTAATGCCGACGACAGAAAGCTGCAATGAACACGCAACAAGCGACGATGGGAAGATGCCTGCAATGACCACACATAATGCGACCCGTACCAAACAGTTATAGCTGACGACGGATCGACCCGTTTCCGTTGTGTTTCCAGCATATGCCTATCGTTTAGATATCGTTCATTCCTCGTGGAGCTGGTTGCATTCCCAAGACGTTTATCAACCAAGTAACCCTCCTGGGGAGCGATAGTACTACAAGAGAAGACAAGTCGCTGGGGACCGGAACAGTGGAGTCCGGAAAAGAGTCCAGAGACGAGAAGTAGCTGGGGACCAAAACAGCAGAGTCCGGAAAAGAGTCCAGAGAAGACAAGTAGCTGGGGCCCGAAAGAGCAGAGAAGCCCAGATGCCTACAGAAGACTTTTCCAAGAGAAGTACAGATTCCTAACAGACGGCAACGAGATCAGGCCAGTCCCCGGGAAGCTTGAAAGCCTCAGGAGAAGGATTGTATCTTTGGTGACCTTCGACGAAAGGCAGAAGGGCCTTACAGAACTCAACAAAGATGAGATGATAGACCTGTTAGTCGAGTCAAATATCCCGGCAACATACCTGGTGCGCAGGTTACGCAATGTGGGATATTTTGCTCCCCACAGAAGATGCAATCAAGGTCTCCAAAAGTGACACGATATGGAAAGGAGTCAGATGCAAACCAGAATATCTGGAAAAAAGGCGGACAACTGTGACCGTATTATGAGTCCCATGGTGCTTTGAAGAGGAGCAAGTTGGAGTCATTTTGACTCAATACGGGGACGTAGAAGCAGTAAATGCAGCACATGGCCCCAAGAACATCATGACTGGCGACTACAGGTTGAAGATGAGAGTCAACAGGGCAGGCTTTGACGCAATCCCCGCCCAACTAACATGGGAAAAATGGACAATATCCATAATCGTCGAGGGCACGAGGCCACACTGCTGGAACTGCAGGATGCCAGGACATATGGCGAAATTTTGCCCAAAGAAAGTTCCAGTACCCCCACCGACAGCGGTGCCCCCGGTGAAAGTGGCAGAAAAAGTAGTCACACCAACAGCGGAGACAACCAACAGCTGGAGCACAGTGACTAAAAAAGGAAAGCAAAAGTCAGTGGCCCTGGAAAAGCCAAAAGTCCAAAACACAAAAGAGAAATCAGGAGTGAAGCGGAAGTTGGACTCCGAATCAGAAGAAGAGGAGGAGGAAAGAAAGACAAAAGAAAGAAGCCCAACAGCTACAAACAAAAAAGTGAAAGAAGACCAAGAAAACACTGCCCAACCTTCAGACCCCATGGATGAGCAGAACACCCCTCCCCCTCCGCATACTACTACTCCTACTACAAGCCAGGAGACTTTAGAAGCCGGAACTTCGGAAGACATGGAAGCCGGGACTTCGGAAGACATGGAAGCCGGGACTTCGGAAGACATGGAAGCCGGGACTTCGGAAGACATGGAAGCCGGGACTTCGGAAGACATGGAAGCCGGGACTTCGGAAGAAAGCAGAACAGAAGAGCAAGAGACCATCACCACCACCACCACCCCGGTAGCCCCGGTCCGGACCGAGCGGACGCAGAAGCGACCCTTTTTACCTGGGGAGAGGATATGTGAGGTGGACGCAAGTCAAGGACCAGTAGACCTCAGTGCAGGTCAAAAGAAGAACGTGAAGAAATTGGAGAAACTCACCGAGGTGGATTGAAAGGAGGTGGAGAGGCCAACCAACTTCCGTGAGGCACCAATGCTGATCACATTCTTAAGAAGGGAGAAGGGGGCCAGAGTGAAGGCGCTATGGAGAATGGTTGCCGAGGCTAGGCTGGCTTTTCCAGAGCTGAAAATAGTCGACGACGAACACCCGTCTTTGATGCAAATTGCTGTAAAATGTGAAGGGAGGGCCCCCATTTATGTTCACCCATCCCTTTATAGAGCCCTAAAAATAACCTTTCCCTTGGACGTGGGGGGACTGGTCCGAGGAGGTCAGTTCACAACAGAGTTGCTAACTGGCAGCATCAGTCAGTCCTTCGGCGTTCTAACACCCGAGAATTTTAGACCCGCTTTCGACGAATAGTACTAGTTAGGGAAATCATGGCAACAAACTTAAACCTAGCTAGTTTAAATGCGAGGGGCATGAGATCCCGAAGCAAGGCTGCTCACGTGCTGAGGAATCTCGTGGCCCTGGAGGGTAGATATAGCTACAATTCAGGAGACCCACTTTGTTGGGCCTGGGGATTGCGGTGTGCTGGTGGACGACTTTGACGTTTACTCAGCATATGGCAATCTTTATAGCCGTGGGGTTTCTGTGCTAGTGAGCCGCACCCTAGGTGCGACGGTTACTGTAGTCCACGCGTGCGCTCATGGAAGGCTAGTTGTGGTCGATGTTGCCGTTAAAAGCGGTAAGTTCCGGATTTTGGCTGTTTACGCGCCCAATATCGCTGGGGAGAGGGTTTCCTTTCTTCGGCAGGTGGGGGTGTTCCTTTCGGCAGGTCCGGAGCGGGTAGTTTTAATGGGGGACTGGAATGCCATCCTGGACCCCAAAATAGATAAGGTCGGGGGGAATAGAGGGTCGGATCGGTGTGAAAGCAGCCTGTCTGACCTGATGGCCTCGTGCGATCTTGTCGACAGATTTCGTCTGGATCAGCCGGGGAGGGAGATGTGGACGTGGCAAAGTAGTGCGGCCTCCTGTCCAAGTACTTACTTGGACAGGATGTTAGTTAGAAGAGGCGACATAGATTTCTTATCTTGTCCCATGTTCCACTGGCTAGGTCATTCGGACCATAAATTAGTAATGGCCCGTTTGAGAGTAGGTAATAGGCCTAGGTTGGCTGGCTGCTGGAAGTTGAACGTCTCCTTACTGGAGATGAATGACTTCCGGGAGCAGCTGACAGCACTAATTCAGCGGGAGTTAGTGGGGGCGGTTACCGGGAGTAGCTGGTGGGTTAGACTTAAGGCTACCATTAGGCTCTTTTGTGTACAATATAGCCAACGCCTCGCGTTAACTAGGGCACGGACCAAAAAGCACCTAGATGATAGATTGACCCGGGCTGTGGCAGGTGGGGATCCCCTAGAAATAGACATAGTTAAGGGGGACCTCCAGCGCTTGGCTAGCGAGCGTTACGAAGGTCAAGTAGTTAGAGCTAGGTTAAATAGAGTCTCTAACGAAGCCGTGAACGTTGACGCTGTTGAGCGTAAGGATGCCTTAAGACATGGCTCGGATGGGTACATTCGGAAGGTGAAAAACCTGGAAGGACATACCCTCGTATCAACTCGAGAGATTTGCAATGGGTTTCGTCAACATCTGGAGGAATGCTTTACTCAACTACCCAGACTCCGCGGCCAGGAGTTTGGCAGCTATTTAGCCGGCTCGCCCCGCCTTACTGTGGACCGAGCAGCTAGCTGTGATGGGATGGTTACAGAGCGTGAAGTCATTACTGCGTTGAAGCAGGTTCGCCAGAACAAATCTCCAGGGCTCGATGGTCTGCCCTACGAACTGTATTTGAGGCTGTCGCCCATGTTTGTTCCTCTTCTGACGGGTGTGTTTAACCACTGGTTTTCCCAGGGATCCATCCCGGGGCAGATAACCAAAGGAGTGATCACACTACTGAAGAAGAGAGAGCGGCATGGTGGGGAGGACTTAGATGATTACAGGCCCATCACTCTGCTAAACACAGAGTTGAAGATTTTGGCCCGCGTTCTTGCAAACCGACTGCAGGTTGTCATCGGCGACTTGGTCGAACAGGATCAGACTTGTTCTGTGAAGGGGAGATCGATTACAGACAACTTGCACTTGGTGCGCAAGATCATAGAGGGGTTAGAAGACGACACAGGAGCCGCGCTGATCAATTTAGATCAGTCCAAAGCGTTCGATAGGGTCGACCATGGTTTCTTGGAATCTGTTATGGAGACCGCCGGCTTTGGTCCGGACTTCCGCAAGTGGATTTCCGTTTTGTATCGTGATCCTACGGTAGCGGTACAAGTAAATGGTAGGTTGTCGGAGTCCTTTGGGGTCTCTCGGTCGGTTCGCCAGGGGTGTCCGCTGTCGCCTCTGCTATATGTCCTGGCGTTGGAGCCCTTCCTTCGCAAATTAAGGGACGAGACGACTGGACCAGTCCTGCACGGCATAGCTCTACCTGGCGGCAAATTCGCCAGGGTGTCCGTGTACGCTGATGATGTCACCGTTTTTGTAGGGCGAGAGATCGATATTAAAGCGGTGATGGAGGCGGTCGATGAGTATGAAATTGTCACAGGGGCCATAGTCAACCACAGCAAGTCCGTTGGCCTGCGGTTGGGCACTTGGACCGGGGTAAACTCGCTTCCAGGTGGGTTCGGCTGGACGGATGGCCCGATAAAGATTCTTGGAGTCTGGTTCGGGCCTGAACTTCAGCTAGACAAAAATTGGTCGGAAGTACAGACGAAGGTCGAATCGTCAGTAAGGACTTGGATTCGCAGGGGACTGTCCCTGAAGGGTCGTCCAGAGGCGTGTCAAGCTTACGTCTTTCCGTTGATCCTTTACCACATGGATCCGCCGTTCACCGGGGAGAAACGATTGGTGTTTCTCGCGATCCTAGCGGTAGCTAGGTTAGTAACGTGGCTTTCACGTCTTGACATTGTCTATGAGGAGCAATCTGTTTTAGATCGGGATCTGGTCGGTCGCTTTAAACATCAACTTAAAGTAAAGATCAGATGCGATTGGAAAAGATTGCACCGTATAGACTTTGATAGGAGATGGGTGCACAACACTAGTTTGTGCATCCCACGAGGCGCTAGGTTTAGGTTCGTCTTCCCACCCTAGTAGTATCTGTCAGGCGGTGCTAAGGTTCTTCGGAACCCAGCCCCGAACAAAGTCACAGAGTAGGGATAGTTAGGTCCTAACCACTACGAGTGGAAAATTCTTTATTAGGTGCTAGACTAGGGCAAGTATGATAGTTGATCCCGTCCCCGATTTTATTTTTCATCGGCAATAGGAGAGTTCCAAAGATGCCCAGTCCACCCTTTGTTTTATCCCCGGTCTGTTGCCCCTATACGTACACTTATCTTGGAAGACGCCGTCCAGTCCTTATGTTACCCATCCTTATCTAATTTATTTTTTCAAATATCGTCCCTAGGTCCCCCACTCCCCACTAGGGAACGACCTGCTTGCTTTCGACCTTCAGGACCGGAAGACAGTGGGCGCTCCATATTTAGAAGTAGGTTGGGAGGATCCCTTACTAACCCGCCCCCATAGGCATTTTGTTTATTTGTTTTCTTTTTCTTTCTTTTTTGGTGTATCTTAGTTTGCCTCCCTCCCAATCATCTCATCCCTCATTTAGTTCTAAAATTTTATATATATATATATATATATATATACATACATACATACATACCAAAAAAAAAAAAAAATCCTCTTTTGTTTGTACATATGATTTTGTTTTGTGAATAAAAATATTTATTTCTTTCAGATTGTACATAAAAGCCAACTCATACGCTGGAGAGATTTTAAGTAGATAAACTCCATGGTAAGAATGATATAGTATGATAATAGTGTCTTAGTATAGGAAATTCTAATAAAGTCTTCAAAGACCTAGCATTTAGAGTAGAATGACCCTCGACCCCCACTTCCCCCTACCGGCTTCATGGTTAAGTGTCTCTGGACCCCAAATGAGGGCCTGGCAGTAGATAATGCCAGGCCTGGGGCCGAGTACTAAATAAAACTCCCGAACCTCGACTCAGTCGACGGCACCTTTGGCAGAGGTTCCTTCCCTTGCAGCAGCAGCAGCCACAGCATGCAGCAGCAGCAACAAGAACAACGGCAGCAGTTCAAACGGCCCTTTTCAGGGCCACCTAAGTTTTTCCACAAACAAAAAACTGTTTGCCTTCTCCGGGTTCCTGACTTTCATCCTGCGGCCTCCAGCAGTCTCCAGGTTCCTGCGGCCTCCAGCAGTCTCCAGGTTCCAGCCTTTCCTCCTGCGGCCTTCTCCGGGTTCCTGACTTTCATCCTGCTGCCTCCAGCTTCTCCAGGTTCCTGACTTTCATCCTGCTGCCTCCAGCTTCTCCAGGTTCCTGACTTTCATCCTGCTGCCTCCAGCTTCTCCAGGTTTCTGACTTTTCTCCTGCGGCTTTTCAGCAGTCTCCAGGTTCCAGACTTTCAGCATACCACTGTGTTTTCCAAACGGCCTTTTTCTTTAAAGTTTTTCCAACAAACATTCAAACCTTCCACGAACCTAACCTTTTTCCCACTGCAGCCTCCAGTGCTTACAGTTCACTGTTTCCTTCTGCGGTCTCCAGGACTCCCTGTCTGCAACTTACCCCAGTCGCCAGTACCTGTCTTTCGCTGGTCCGCTTTTGACCTGCTGCACCAGTTCCCTTTTGCTGTCATCTTCTGGTACGTCATCTACGCCAGTCAGTCGACATATTCTTATCTTTATTTATTTTTTTTTTACATTATCTCTTTCATTTTCAATAAAAGGCGTGTTCACGTCTTTAAACTGAACCCTTTGTGTTTGTCATCTCTTCTTTGCCTTTGTGTCGTTTTGTTCATTGCCCGTGTCTATCCTTTAGTTTGCTGGTAGGGTCGATTGTCCTCCCAGACCGTCGACCTCCAACCGCAACAGGTCCTCAACACCAGCCAGTATAGAATGTTTATGAACAAAAATAAAACGGGTCTTTGAAAGATCAAAAAAACTGAGAGGACAAAAGCTTGCCAAATTCCATTCAATGCCTTTTTTTCTTTCTTGGGAGACTCTTCCACGATCTGAATCTAAAGATAAAGAACATGAGAGCAATCCATCCTCCTGTACTCCAACTCTCTCATCGTTTGCATCAAGTGGCAATAAAGTAATGACATGTGAGGAGCAGAAAAATGTCAATTTTCTTAAATTTAAAATTGAAAAAGCAGAAAACTATCTAAAAAAATTGAAATCTGACATAAAAACATTGACAAAAATCATGCTTCCAAAATACTTATTATAATCCTGTAAAAGTTTGAAGAAAGGGAAAAGTCCAGGTTATTACTTCTGAACGACACAAGGAAACAGCTTGTTATTTCAAAAGAAAAACAATTAAAAAACCAACAGAGAATAGACAAATTGATGCAAACTATTTTAAAAGAACGTAAATTAAAAAGTTATTACAAAAGAAAAGCAGAGGGAAAATTACTTTCAAAAACGGAAAAGGAGAACAAGGAGTCAACACAGGCAGAAGAAATCCCCTTAAGGAAAGAAAACATCAAATATAAAATAAAAAATAAGCGATTCCCTACATTCAAATTCAATAAGAATATGCGTCTTTGTGTGTATGAACTTTTAGCTTTGGAAGTGTCATCATCTCGTGTGAGCGATGTGATCAATGCTGTCAGTCGACATATTTTTAATTATAAATGTAGACCCAAAACATTGCCTTCCAGACAAACGGTTTTAAGAATGTACGATGAAGCACATTTTTTAATCAAAGCTTATTATAATGATCGTTTGAAGGAAACCTCTGTGTTTGGAGTTAATAAAGATGGAACCAGTCGGAAAAAGCAGAAAATACTGGAATGCAGTATTACATTGGACTCCAATGAGGCTCTACCATTGGGATTTAAGTGTACAGCAAAAGAGGATGCATCTTCTATTACGGAAAACACAGAGAACTTGAGGAACTGGCTGCTTGTAGCATAGATGGAAAGGAGGAGGGAAAAGATATAATCATTGAGAAACTAAACTATTTTATGAGTGACCGTGCGGCCATTGGAAAGAAATCTTCACGTCAACTTCAACAGTAGGTAGAAGAGAGGATCAAAAAGAAAATACCAGCTGGAATTTTGTACACGATTCACTGCATGGTTCATGTACTTTTAGGTTTACAACGATATGGTCTTGAAAAACTGTTTGAACTGCAGGAGGTACTTTCTCAAGACAGTGGTCTGCTTGGTCGGGATGCTCATCCCCTTTTCAAATTTTGGAAAAAAGAAAACGTGACTGCAAGAATAGTAAGGATGATATCGGAACTTCTTGGGCCGAATGTAGATGAAAAGAATGGCATTAGAGATCGCTGGCTAACTAACTGTAGATCAAGAAATCGAAAATCACTTATTGGTGATTATAGAGATAATCGTTTTAATGGAATATTCCTTGGTGCTGCACAGATAATTTTCCATTTAGATGAAATTCTCAGTTTAGAAAGAAGGTTAAAAAACTATAATCAAAAAGTAAAAAGTATGTTTTTGGACCTTAAGGACTCAAAGATTATTACCATAGTTCAGGCGGTTTCAATTATATATATAAAAATTACCGAACCATATTGGCGCCTTACAATGAGCCATCAAATAAATTATATGAAATTGTTTTTACATATACAGCCATTTTTTTAGTAATCTCCAAAATTACTCTGTCACCAAAACTGCTTTTGGAAGAAAATTGCTCTCCATTTGAGTTTTTTCCGCCAGATAAAAAAAATCACCTTTCTTTAAAAGCTCATCTGAAATCCATCACCCAGATCGTATGAATCTTCTCCAGGCAATCCAGTCAGTAATTAACGGAATAATAAAAACTGTTAAAAACCAGTTAGCAGATTTTTTTGATGGTGGGAAATATTCTATGATGAACTATGCTGCTTCAACTGCCACTAAAGGCTCAGGGCTCACAAACATGTCTAGTGAACGGAATTTTGGTTCTCTTGATGTAAGTCAAAAACGACGGAAACATGCAAGTTTGCACTATCACAGTACAATGTTGATGTTGAAGTCCAGTCGCACCATCTTCTTCAAATGGTTTCTTTGCAAAACTAAAAAACAATTTGATTTGATTTTTGAAGCCCAAAAAAAGGTCGATGGTTGCGTGAGAAGCACAGGACAGAAGAAAAGGAGATGAGGCAAAAGCAGATCCAGTTATTGAAAGAGACCAGCAACATACAGATTCAAATACGTCAGGTGATGATGAAGCTAGTTTTAAACCAATGCATCAAATCAACCCAGGGCAATATGTTGCAGTGGCATATGAAACTGGATGGTTTCCAGGTAAGACCTATTTATTATAACTTCAGATTTTAAAATCTTATGAATTTTGAATATTGTTTTTATATTTAACATGCAAATTTTTGATAGTTTTGTTTTTCTTTCTAGGAATGGTATTAGACACGTCTACTGAACAAGCAACAATAAAGTTTCTTCATCCATCTGTTTCTCCTAGGGTTTTTAAATGGCCCACTCAATCAGATATTGCAGTGATTGAAATAAAATTTGTTTTATCTGTTGTTGATGCACCAACACCTGTGTCAGGGGGCAGATTGTATGTTTTAAAAGAATATATGCAAGTTGAAGAAAAATTTGTCAGCTTTAGCAAAATGTTTTTTTGATATTTAAATAGCTGGGCAAAAAATACTTGGTACTATTGGAATTAATTTGTGTACAGCTCCTGCTGATTAGATTTGCTTTAACCCCTGTCAGCCCGTGGATTAGGGAAGCCATCCCCACACCTCTGGGAGTCACGTGAGGGGCTTTAGAAAACCCCTGCTCGCGCGCTTCGCGGCCTCTTTTTCATCTCATCCGGATATGTGGATCACACACCCTCGACGGAAGCTCTGCCAGTTTTCCAATTGCTTTTCAACCAGCGTGAGTGGCAGTCAACTTAGGATGGAACCTGCTAGCCCTGTTTGAATTGCAACCGAGATATCACCAACGAAAAGGAGCCAGAACGAACAAAGCGAGGAAGCACATGTCAACAATGTTACACGACTCATCTTCAGATAAGTCTAGCGGAATATGTTTTCGCAACAATTAACTATCTTCTCTTACTTCCATCCACTTAATTTGGTCGTTCTGTATTATTCTATCTTGTAGATATGTGCATATTTTCTTTCTCATTAAAACGGTTAAATTGTTAATAACTGTGTTGTGTTCCTTCGCACATTGCCCTCGTCTTATTTCGGATTAAGGACTTAT
Organism: Euprymna scolopes; assembly: GCF_053919585.1. NCBI lineage: Eukaryota > Metazoa > Mollusca > Cephalopoda > Sepiida > Sepiolidae > Euprymna > Euprymna scolopes. Next base: position 78,373,078 of record NC_136492.1, read on the forward strand.
CGACATGTTCCCACATTCTCGTGTGAGAGTTGAACTTTATTTCCAGGGATATTCAAATCCCAACATTTTGCGAAAACATGAGGTGTGTGAAGTGAAAATGAGCAGGGAAAGAGAAAAAAAAAGAATATATGCATTGTTACATTTGTATAAAGCGATCCCAAATTTAGATTCCGGGTATCGTGAGTTTTAGTAGAAGCGGAAAAGAGAGAAGGTCACCGAATAAAACGTATAAAAAATTAAAAAAAAAAAAAAAAAATTGAAAAAAGGACTCTGAATTGTTAACAAACAGGAACACCGTTCATTTTTGCCTCTTAAAGGAGAGAAAAAAAAAAAAAAAAAGAACGAACTATACTTCTAATTCAACAAATTGAACTTTATCACTTGGAACTCTCATTGATAATAACGTTGAAATACGTGTTCATATTTTCTTCTTTTCAGATTGGAAGGAACAATCTTTGTTGTTATGTACTTGTTTTTTGGGAATTTATTGTAAATGTTTCAATTGTTTTTTAAATGCGATTGTTTAAAAGATTTTTGATAAGCACATGGTGACTTCTAAAATTACCACTTTCCCTCTCTTTCAGTCTCTCATATACCCTATTAGTTCAAACGAATTAGTTTAAATAGTTTTCAATGTTTTTTTAAAAAAGAAAATTAATCGGAAATTAAACACATTGAAGGGTTGAATTTTAAATGAAAAGATAATAAAACTGTTCTCCAAATAATTATATTGTAACAAAAAATATATATTTCCGTATCGAAATAAAAAACACATTAATTAAAAAAAAAGGGGAGAAAGAAATAAACGAAAGTTACCTGTTGACAACTGCATAAGCACGCGCCGACCAAAAATACAGATATATATATATATATATCCGTGCTGGAAGAAATTATTGAAATAAATAAAATTTACTTCGTTTATTGCAAACACTGAAATAACCTTTAAAACGAAACGGTAGAATACGCCAACTTTGGTGCTCCCTCGTTCTGGGATTTATACAAGAACTTAATTGCCCTCGTGGGGAGAAAAGCAAAATCAAATCTTTCTGCTCTTCAAGAATCTCGTTCGTCTCAACTGAGAGCGTATAGACAGGGGGAATAACTCCGTATATCGCCATATATTACAGAAATAATACGCGAAATTTAAAATAAATAAATAAATAAAACCACAATCATGGAGTTTTCAAAAGTTAAAGGTGTCAGTAATTTGCTTGTTTCTCGGAGCTACTTTAAGAGAAAAATCAATCTTGACTTGAACGATTTAAAATCCTTAGAGGACCTTACGGAGGTCCGTTTACAGAGAGACGAAAAGAGTATTGGGGCAAATTTAGCAGAAATTGCAAATTTAAACCAAAAAATCTACGAAGGATGCTATAAGGCAGAATTGAACCTTGAAACGAGCGGTTTTCTGGAAGATGAAACGCAAGAACGAGCATATTACAACGATGTGAATAATCAGCTAGATTACATGAGAATGCAGATATCTTCGTCAAGCACTGCAGTTAATAAAGATGCAGCCGGATCTCTAAACGTTAACAACCAGACGCTCGCGTCGCTGCCTCGGTTAACTTGTCCGGTTTGTTACCGCTGAATTTGGCACAAGTTCGAATTTAAAAACTTTCTTTCCCAATTCTACAACTGTGTTAACTCTGTCTCCTCAGAGAAGACGAAGTTGTCTCTATTAAAAAGCTACCTAACTGGATATGCTGGTCAGCTAATTTCGCATCTTACTTTGGAAGACAGTAACTATGGAGTCGCGATAGACTTGCTTACTGAAGAATTTCTGGATGTACCTTATATCGTGGACGAAATTTTTAAGCAACTACCGGACGCATCTCCCAAGTATGACCCAAATTTTACAAATGTGAAGCAGTTTTTATCCGAAATGAGGGCTGACTTGTCGGAACTCCGATCATCGTACAACCTGAATTTTTTTCGAAGAAAATACACCAGGATTTAAACTTGTGAGCGACATAATTTTTTCAAAGTTACCAGGCGTTCTTCAGAGGGAGTTGGTCCACAAAGTGGGCACTAATTACCCGACACTTATCGATATATACGATAATTATAATGAAGCCATCAAAACATTGATAAAGACGGGAATGAAAAAATTTCCCTTCAAATAGGGATAGTTCTAAGCCACGTTCCTGGCATACAACAAAAAAAGACTCCAAGGAAGAAAAAAATACTTCTGCATTAGAAAACTTTGCCACAACGGCAAACAGATTTCACACATTTTGTAAACTGTGTTCTACGGAGGGTCACAACATTAGTCGTTGCAGGGAATATCCAGATGTCCAGACGAAGAAAGATAGATGCAGAGAACTAAACCTGTGTATCACATGTACTGGGTCCAGTCATAAAAGCAAGGATTGCCCAGGAAAACGTAACAAACTACCCTTTAGATGTGCGCTATGCAATTCTAGAGGGCACGTGAGCCCTCTTTGCCAGGAGGCAGGGAGTAAAGAGAAGCCATCTTCATCCACGAACATATGTGCCAGCAGACACTCACTGAATCAACCCTTCATATTGCCCATAATGTCTATTTCCGTGTCCAGAGGGAAAAGAAAACATAAATTCAACTGTTTGTTTGATACGGGTAGCCAGAGATCATACTTTTCAAAACAAATAGTTGAAAAATTAAAATATTCACAAGATTCTCTGCCACCTGTGGAATATGTAGTCAATACATTCTTGGGCACGAAAAGAAAGAAGTTGGATGAAGTCATAGTGGGAGTCCATCTGGACAAGGATCGCATTCTGCCCTTACCAGTTCTTGTGGACGACGACTTCAACATAAACGTAAAAATCGAGAATTTTAAAAAGGTAAAAGATAACCTGAAAGCCTTAAAATACAAATTAGCCTTCCTGGACGATGGTGACGACAACGTGCATGTGCAGGGGCTTATAGGAGTGGATATTATCCAGTTCATGAAGGAGGCCCAACTTATTGAATGCATGCGGGGTAGAGTATGGTCCTTTGCTACAGGAATATCACCTTTGGGTAACACCCGACATTTCCTCAACCAAGAACAAATAACCTCAGAGAGAACAAAAAGAAAAGTCGCAGAGAACAATTACTTCTCAGTGGTAACTGCTTATTCGTCATGTCCTGAAGCTCGTGTAGATTTTGTCTTGACCCCCCCCCCCAAAAGTTACCCCGATCCATTGACATATGTTTGATGAAAGCTCGGTCGAACGTAACATTGAAAAAATGTTTGATGTGGATTCATTAGGCTCCTTGTCGAATGAAAATGAATTTGTCAGTGATTATGACAAAAACCAAATTGAAAAATTTAGGAAATCCATAGACTTCAAAAACGGAGCATATTATGTAAATCTTCCCTGGCATGAGGACAAGATCAAAACTGTTCCTTCAAATTATCAAGTCGCACTTAAGGTGCTTGATAGAACAGTAAAACAATTGCAATCGTCAAATTTAAACGATGATTACAACGATGCCTTTTATCAACAGGAAAAGGAAGGAATAATAGAAAGAATTTCAGTATCACCTGATAAATTCTCAAATTACATATGGATTCCTCAAAGACCAATAATAAAAACGAATGAACAGTCTACGACTAAAATAAGGCCAGTTTTCAACTGTTCCCTGAAAACACGGGGTGGATGTTCTCTCAATGAAGCGGCTTATCCGGGAGTTAATTTGATGAACGATTTAATGGAGCTTTTGTTGCTGTTCAAGACAAATAAATATGTTTTACTAGCAGACATCAGGAAGGCCTTTCTGATGATCAGACTCAACTCTGAAGATAGGAACAGATTCTGTTTTTTTCTGAAGGAGGGAGACAAGCTCCTTTGCTTCGGGTACACTACACTGATCTTCGGCTTTAACGCTAGCCCCTTCATACTCCTATATGTTCTGCGATACCATGCTGAACAATTTGAAAATGATACATGCACACAGATGTTAATGAACAATTTTTACATGGACAATCTATGTAAAACTAGCAACTCCCCGGAAGAACTACGTGATCTTTATAGGGAAGCAGTATGCCGCCTACAAAAAGGAAGATTTGACTTAAGGTGCTAGGTTATGAATATAACCCCAAACTAGACACTCTGCAGATCTCTAACTCAAAAGTTGACAAGAGTGTAAATAGCAAAAGAGGTATGTTGTCCCAAACAGCTAAAGTTTTTGATCCTTTGTCTCTGTGCATCCCTGTGACGGTCAGAGCAAAGGTCCTCCTGCGGGAGTTATGGTCCTTAAAACTGGGTTGGGATGATATTGTGCCCACTCCTCTACGGGAACGTTGGTCCTCCCTGGCCGAAGATTTGGCAAGCTTGAGTGATTTAAAGTTTCCAAGACGAGCCTTTGACCAGGACAGTCCAATGACGCTGTGCATTTTTTGTGATGCATCACCGAATGCCTATGGATTTGTGGTGTATGGAGTACAAAACATGAAGTCAAATCTGGTGTTTGCCAAGTCTAAGGTGGCACCTATGAAATCAAGAACGCTTCCTAACCTGGAATTATTGGCAGCCTACCTAGCTGTAAAATTACTGCCTAATCTACTAAAAACTTACAATCATGTAAGAATAAATAACATCTTTATTGCGGTGGATGCCCAAGTGGTCTTATCCTGGCTGCTGTCTGAGAACATTAAAACAAAAAGCCAGTACACCAGAAACAGACTTAAGGATGTGCACCAAATAAGGAGAGAAATCAGTAAAAAATATTCTTTAGACATTAAATTCAAGTACGTACCCTCAGCAGAAAATCCAGCAGATCTTTTGTCCCGGGGTCTCTCCCTTGACAAATTTCGACGAATGATGCAGTACTGGGTTTCAGGGCCGAAATGGATTGCGGAAAACCCAATCAATTGGCCTAGTAGCAGTCTGGACTGTTTGAGTTCCCAAAACAAGGATATAGTTCAATCGGCGGTGCTACACACCACTGTTTCAGATTCAATGGTGGAACCTGTTATACCTTATGAGCGTTTCTCAAAGTTATCAAAGCTAATAAAAGCTACAGCATTTGTCTTTAAATTCAGAGACTTACTGAAACATAATGTTCCAACATCAGATCCGGATCACTGTGCAAGGATACATCTCTTTCATACGATGCAGCAGCAAATCTTCCAGAAGGAATTTGCTTACCTTAACGACCCCAAGGACAACCCTCCAGAGCTTGTTAAGGATCTCAACCTGTTCTTGGATGCAGAAGGAATAATAAGATTGGATGGGAGGATAGCCCAAACATCAGTTTATGAGTATGAATTGATTCATCCGATTTTGTTAGGCAAACATCACCCCTTAACTGAACTAGTGATTAGTGATTGCCATGAGAAATGCAAGCATTTGGGCATAGGGGCGACTTTAACAAAATTAAGGCTGTCTGGATTTTGGGTGCCCCAATCTAGGCAGGCAGTGAAAAAGGTGCTGTCAAAATGCTTCACATGTAAAAAATTCAACAACCTGGCGTTCAAATACCCTAAAACTCACTAATCTGCCAAAACACAGGGTTAATTTCATAAAGCCGTTTCAACAAACGGGCATAGATTACACTGGTCATTTGTGGGTCAAACAAGATGAGAAGTGCAAAAAAATGTACATATTGATCTTCACTTGCCTAAATGTAAGAGCGATTCACATAGAGCTGGTGGAAGACATGTCTACGGCCGCATTCGTTCAAGCTTTGATCAGGTTTACCAACATACATGGCGTACCGGCCTACATCTATAGTGACAATGCCAGATCATTTAATGCTGCACTTGGAGGGGATGTGGTGGAACATCATGTACAATCTTCGGCGTTCGGGAAAGAATTCAGCAGATACAAGATCAAGCACATTAAGATACCACTGTACTCTCCCTGGGTAGGAAGCACATGGGAGCGTTTGATACGTGTGGTGAAGGCATGTCTATACAAAACCATTGGTCGAGCCCAAATCAAATACTTTGATCTTCTGACATCCCTATCGGATATACAAAATGCTGTAAACTCAAGACCCCTTACTTACAGATGCTCATCGGACAATGATCTCCAGATAATAACACCCAATTGTTTTCTTCGTCCAAATGTCAGCAATGGACTTGTTGTAAGAGCTAAGGCTCCAGAAATAGTAGGAACTGATCCACCAGCAAGGACTGATCTCCTAAATGCCTTGGAAGAGCGTGAAACAATTTTAGAAAAATTCCAAGAACTATGGTGCGAAGAGTAATTTCTCTAATAAGATCAAATTAAACGATGTGATCCTTATAAAGAATCCAGCAAAGCCGAGACCTTATTGGCAACTTGGAAGGGTAATAGAACTTTTCCCAGGAGATGATAAGATTCGATCAGTTCGGGTGAAGAGAGGAGATGGATTGATACAAAATCATTCGATAAAACATCTGTATCCATCGGAATTATCGCTCACACATGACTACCATCCTGATCTGCCTGAAAAGGAGAAAATAAATATTTCCAGCTCAACTACGGAAGAGTCGGTCATGGATGATGGCCCCGATGCGACAATAAAATGCAAGCAGATGACATTGCGACCAAAAAGAACAACTACACGAAAAAATAGAATAAATAACGCTGATGACCCATACATATACTATTAGTATAAGGTCGGTGTAATTGCAGTTAATTTTTAAATATATTTTCAAAAAAATAAAAATAGATAATTAAAAAAGGTAACTGGAGATCAGTTGGAAATGTTATCATTCATTTTTACCTCCCTTGAATTACATATTTATTATGTACACTACATAAATGTAACACAGGCATCAGACTGTAAACCTTAACACTTTGGACATTACCTTTAAGCTGTCTGTAAATTAATTCACCGATTGTCTGGACATTTTTCGAGTATTCCGGATTGTATATTGGACATTTTACATGCATGTTTTTACTTACATGATTGAAAATATCAAATCACATATTCCTTTGTAAACATTTCTTTTAAGATGTGCTAAAGTCACTTATCAATTTGTATTGGAACTTTACAGAAATATTGTTGATTTTAATTTTCTGCTTTTCTAATTGTACGTTCATTTCCATTTTCTGTATTCATGATGTTAGCTAAAATTATAAATGTTAATACAATTGTTCTTATTAAATTAAGTGGATCAAATTTAAAACTTAAACAAAAAAAAACTAAAAGAACTGACATTCAATTATTTGAACTTTCAAGCACCTTAATATAATGCTATGACAATTTCATAGCATTATTCTCCTAAGTCGAGAATGTATTGGAATTAATTTGTGTACAGCTCCTACTGATTAGATTTGCTTTAACCCATGTCAGCCCGTGGATTAGGGAAGCCATCCCCACACCTCTGGGAGTCACGTGAGGGGCTTTAGAAAACCCCTGCTTGCGCGCTTCGCGGCCTCTTTTTCATCTCATCCGGATCTGCGGATCACACACCCTCGACGGAAGCTCTGCCAGTTTTCCAATTGCTTTTCAACCAGCGTGAGTGGCAGTCAACTTAGGATGGAACCTGCTAGCCCTGTTTGAATTGCAACCGAGATATCACCAACGAAAAGGAGCCAGAACGAACAAAGTGAGGAAGCGCATGTCAACAATGTTACACGACTCATCTTCAGATAAGTCTAGCGGAATATGTTTTCGCAACAATTAACTATCTTCTCTTACTTCCATCCACTTAATTTGGTCGTTCTGTATTATTCTATCTTGTAGATATGTGCATATTTTCTTTCTCATTAAAACTGTTAAATTGTTAATAACTGTGTTGTGTTCCTTCGCACATTGCCCTCGTCTTATTTCGGATTAAGGACTTATCGACATGTTCCCACATTCTCATGTGTGAGAGTTGAACTTTATTTCCAGGAATATTCAAATCCCATCATGCATTCGGATTGACAACAATTTACACGTTCAACTTCAGTATTATGGAAATTCAATACCATTACCACGTTGGTTTGTGAAGGGTCATAATGCAAAACTTACAAGGTATAACATGTTGGAAAATTTCCCCCCTTATATTCGAAACATTGCAGCAGACCCTTGTTCGGACATGTTTCCCTTACATATACACACCCACATGTATGCACGCACGTACGCACACACCGACCATGTGCTCTAACGTCAGTTTATCTCCCCTTCGCCTTTGGTCCATCAAAACAGACATGTGCGCGACGCTCTACTGAGCTTAACCCTCTCTTTCTACAGGCCGGCTTGCCACTTCGCATTTCTCTATTGCATTTCCCCTTTCCTTCCACACGCGTGAATGAACACGTGTACACCGAAGACTCTTTCATTTCTCAACAGAAAAACGACATGTTTATTTTATTCCAGCATTTCATTTTTTGTTCCTTTACTCCATTTCCTTTTCTTGCCACGCGCAACATGAAATGGTGACCCCTTTATTTTAAAAATGAAATAAATGAGAGTGAACGAAACACGCGGTGTAAGCTAAACCCTTCCACACCAATTCACGGCACGCACGAAATATAATTTTTCTCTAACAAACAAACAAACTTGTTGACCACGAGGAGGAACATTTTCAAACCGCGCACACGACATTGAAATATAAAAATTTCAACACAAAAAAAACAAAATGGAACTTCTACAACGAAACCATGGCATTAAACATTCGGCAACCTGACCGAAACCGAGACGAGGAATTAGCAGAATTAAAGTCAGTGGTTGAGAAGCTTTCGAAGCAGCTAGCCGACGCACTTCAAACGCGTCAACATTCTCACAGAAACCACGACGAAACGCGGCGAAATTACAGGCGAAAAAGTTCAAGCAGGAACCGATCCATGTCACGACAGACAAGATGTGTGTTTCTATCACAGGAGATTCGGCGTCGACGCGAGAAGATGCACTAAACCCTGCGCGTTCAAAAAACCGGCACACAGAAACGAACTTTCCAGCCAGTAATGACGACGAGCACACAAAAAAGGTCGTCTATTTTATATCTGAGACAAAATTCACGGATATGACTTTAATAGACACAGGAGCGGAAATCGGCGTCATACCGACACCACATGGCCACCCAACAGGGACCCAATTTTTCAACTTACAAGCTGCCAACGGTACAAAAATACCCACTTTTGGCGAAAAAACTTTAAATTTGAACCTTGGAATGCGGAGGAATTTTTTTATGGAATTTCACCATAGCCAGCGTGACCACTCCAATTTTGGGGGCGGACTTTTTAGCCCATTTCAACATGTCTGTCGACATGACTCACCACACATTGACAGACAATGAAACGAAGAATCAGCACCGCCCTACCCGAAGATTTACACGTCCGCTGGTTACTCCAAAAATTTCCTCAACTTTCCCAGCCGTTTAAAAACACGGACCCCATCAAACATAGCGCTAAGCACTATATTAAGACAACAGGACCGCCTGTCTATTCAAACCCCAGATGCTTGAAACCGGATAAATACAAATTGGCAAAATCCGAGTTTCAAAACCTATTCCATATGGGAATAATACGGCCCTCGAAAAGTGCTTGGTCATCACCACTCCACATGGTACAGGAAGCTGACAACACCACATGGCGACCGTGCGGAGATTTTAGACGCTTAAACACGAAAACTGTTCCAGATAGATATCCTATTCCTCATATTCATGACTTCGCCAATGGACTCCAATGCGCCACAATTTTCTCCAAACTGGACCTCGTTAAGGCATATTTTCAAATTCCAGTCGCAGAAGAAGGCATTCATAAAACCGCACTAACCACACCATTTGGCCTTTATGAGTTCCTAAGGATGCCTTTCGGGCTGAGAAACGCCTGTCAAACTTTCCAGCATTTGATTGACAAAGTTTTCAGAGGTCTGCCGTTCATATTCGCTTATGTGGACGACGTTTTAATCGCCAGCAGAAACCTCGAAGAACACCGGCTACACCTGGAACAAACTTTTGAAAGACTGTCAAATTTCGGTCTTAAACTAAACACCGATAAACGTGTTTTTGGCCACCAGGAAGTTCAATTACTCGGTCATTTAATTGACAAGGATGGAATCTCCCCTTTGCCTAAAAAAGTAAGTGCTATTTCGAATTTGCCTCTACCGACATCTGTCGGACAAGTACGCCGTTTTGTAGGCATAATTAACTATTACCAACGTTTTTTACTCGCACCTTTAACGGACTTGTTAAAAAAACGAACCAAAAACCAACAGTTAGTTTTGGAAGGACCTGCACTACAGGCCTTCGAACAATCGAAAACTGCTTTGGCAAACTTCACCAAACTTACATATATCCAAGATAGCGATACAATGGAACTTGTGCTTATGACGGATGCATCGGAAATAGCAGTAGGAGCTGTCATTCACCAAATTTCTGACAACAAAATGACTCCTATTTCATTCTTCTCTGCCACATTAAACAAAGCGCAGCACTTTCTCGAGAGAGTTACTTGCAGTTTATTACTTTAAACATCGAGGGCAGAAAATTTTCCATTTATACGGATCATAAACCTCTAACATTTGCTCTACACACCCATGTCGACAAATATGGTCCACGAGAAATTCGACACCTAGACTTTATAGCCCAATATTCTACCGATATACGGTACGTAAAAGGACAGGAAAACGTTGTACCTGACACTATCTCACGCAACAATTGCTTCTGTAAATTCCACTCCACTAAGTATAGAATTAATAGCACAAGAGCAATTAACCGATCCCACGCTCCCAGCTATAATGGAAAAAAATTCACTGAAGCTGAAAGAAATGCTGATACCATTTGGAACAACAAATTTCTATTGCGATGTTTCACAAAAACACCCTCGCCCTTATATTTCACCCAGCCCCAGACGACAAGTTTTCCAGCACTTCCACAATTTGTCCCACCCAGGAAAACGTGCCACCGTGAAATTAATAGCGGAACGTTTTGTTTGGCTAAATATGAATACGGACATCCATAGTTGGACCAAAACTTGCATTCCTTGCCAAAAAAACAAAGTTCACAGGCACACAAAATCACCTTCAGGAACTTTCTGTGTACCAGACGCTAGGTTTACTCATGTGCATGACTTGGTTGGACCCTTGCCCACTTCAAAAGGACATACCCACATCCTTACTAAAGTCGATAGATTCAGCAGATGGCTGACAGCAATACCAGTAAAAGACATATCAGCCGCAACAATAGCCAGAGCGATTTTACAAGATTGGATAGCGATTTTCGGGGTGACCTCCGTAATCACAAAGGACAGGGGCTCACAGTTCCAATCAACTCTTTTCACTGAATTCAACCATTTGTTGGGAACAAAGCACATTAAGACTACTTCCTATCATCCTTGCGCAAACGGTATGGTGGAACGATTGCATAGACAATTAAAAGCATCTTTGGCTATGAACGAAAACAAATCTGACTGGTCAGACAATTTGCCACTCATTCTCTTAGCAATTCGCAACACTGAAGGAAGATCTGCAGGTGTGCTCTGCAAAATTAGTTTTCGGATCAACACTGATTTTACCAGGACAATTCTGCGAAAACAATGCAGACATTTCCCCAACAACTTTTGTGATGGACTTAAAACACAAAATGTCACAATTAAAATTTACTCCAACCAAAAAGCCAGACACAAACATTTTCATTCCAAGCGATATTCACACATGTAAATACGTTTTTATCAGGAACGACACAGTAAAAAAACCACTATGTCCAAACTATTCCGGACCTTATTTAGTTCTCGACCAAAGTAAAAAGTATTTTACGATATTAAAAAGAGAAAAAAAAAGACACTATTGCAATAGACAGACTTAAACCTGCATTCATAGACGAACAATTACACATTTCTCCTACTCCAATACAAGAACATACACACTCAGAAACGGACAAAGAAATTACAAAAAACAACACACCACAAACGACAACAAAAACTGGTTGAAAAGTTCATTGGCCAAAACATTTCAAACAATATAGTTCATTGGCCAAAACATTTCATATAATATAAGAAAATATACATAAAAAACAAAAACGAAATACGTTTCTCTTGTATATATATATATTTTTTTCTCCCCAGGAGGAGGAGTCTTGTTCAAACATGTTTCCCTTACATATGTACGCACGCATATACACAGCCTCATACACACACTCACATTCATGCGCATACACACACCCGAGCTGTGACGTCACTTCCTTTTAAGTGAAAACCAGACATGCGCACCCAGAACACTAACTCCAGTATAAAAGTCAACAAAATCGGTTAACTTTCCTTTTTTCGTCCGGACCAGCGTTTGAGCCGTTTAGTTGACGAACTGACCACGTGTTCTAACGTCACTTTATCTCCCCCTTCGCCTTTGGTCCATCAAAACAGACATGTGTGCGACGCTCTACTGAGCTTAACCCTCTTTCTACAGGCCGGCTTGCCACTTCGCGTTTCTCTATTGCATTCCTCCTTTCCTTCCATGCGCGTAGTAGTCAACGGCTGAATGAACATGTGTACACCGAACACTTTCATTTCTCAACAGAAAATAAACGACATGCTTATTTTATTCCAGCATTTGAGTTCTTTGTTTCCTTCATTCAATTCGTTTCATTATTTTTTCTTGTAGCGAGTTAAGGTATTTTATATCCTGGTCCGCAACAACCTCCAAATTCCATTCTAAAAAAACTATACAAATTTCAACATTTTAAACCTAAGGGTCGCCCTTCATTTTCTGTTGAACTAATCAGATTCTCTTTATTATTGCGCTATACTTCTGGTTGAGCAATTACCATTTCCTTCATTTCCTTCATTAGAAAAAAATTCAAAAAGGTGATGTAGAATCTATAATTGCTGCAACATCTCTCCTGGGAAAAGGTAAACTTTCTCAGGATTGTATCTTGATGTTGGATGGAATGTACCTTCAAAAGGGAACTCAGTTTCATGGTGGGAAGTACAGGGGTTGGACAAAATAATGGAAACACCCGACATTTTGACTTGAAATTTTCTAATATGATTTGAACAGTTAAAAAATGAAATATTTTTGTGTGTTTTGTTTTGTTTTCTAGTGAAGCTGGTATTTAAAATAGCTGTTTCTTTTTACAGGTATTATCATAATATATAGAAATGGGAGACCTTTCGGATTTTCAAAGAGGACAAATTGTTGGAGCTCGTATGGCAGGCGCTAGTGTAACTGAAACTGCTCAAATGCTTAGTGTTTCAAGAGGTACTGTATCAAAAGTGATGACTGCTTTTAAAAAAGGGAAAACTTCCTCGGCCAAGCAAAATTCTGGTAGAAAGAGAAAGCTGTCTAAAAGAGACCGTCGAGCTTTAAACCGAATTGTGAGAGTAGATCGCAAGACTACTGCCCCTAAAATCACTACTGAACTCAATGAGCACCTGCAGAACCTACAAAAACAGTTCGCACAAGGCTGGATTCCATGGAAGAGCTGCAATCAGAAAACCTCTTCTGTCAAAAACCAATGTTTCAAAACGCCTAGAGTGGTGTAGAAACCTCCAGAATTAGTCAATAGAACAGTGGAAAAATGTGATCTTCTCTGACGAATCCTTTTTTACATTATTTCCGACCTCTGGCCATGTGTACGTTTGGAGACAACTCAAAGAAGCTTATGATCCAACCTGCCTTCTCCCAACCGTCAAGCATGGCGGTGGTTCTGTGATGATCTGGGGAGCCATTTCTTGGAAATCTGCAGGGCCAATGATCTCCCTTCATGGAAGAATTAACAGCCGCGTCTATTTGAGAATTTTGAGTGACCAAGTCCATCCTATGGTTAGGGAACTGTTTCCTGATGGAGATGCCTTTTTCCAAGATGATAATGCCCCAATTCATACAGCTAGAATTGTTAAACAATGGCACAATGAGCACTCTGATGAACTAGAACATCTTATCTGGCCACCACAATCCCCAGACCTCAACATTATCGAGCCTTTATGGTCGATTTTAGAGGTTCAACTAAGTAGATTTCCACCGCCATCGTCTTTAAAAGGACTGGAGGCTGTTCTAACGGAAGAATGGGCAAAAATTCCTTTGAAAACCATTCAGAATTTGTATGAATCAATACCTAGAAGAATTAATGCTGTACTTGCTTCAAAAGATGGACCTACACCATATTAAAATAAATTTCTTTGATTTTTCAAGTTGTTTCCATTATTTTGTCCAACACCTGTATGTTGGTGCTGATGAAACTGGCAACTTATATAAAGGTATCATGATATTTATGATTTCAGGGTTGAAGGAGAGTGCCAACTGTAATTAGTCTGTCCTTAAGTGACTGTTACTGATAACTTACTCTCTCAGGAGATAATTGCATGCATTGTATAGCTTTTAAATGCAGGATTTAATATAAGGGCTGTAGTTGCAAACAACCATTCTGCAAATGTAAATGCCTTTAAAATTTTATTAAACAAATTTGAAGGAGATAAAAAACATTTTATTACTTCCCCAGATTCTCCAAACAAATTTTTTTTTTCTTTTTTGACACTGTTCATTTGTTGAAGAATATTCGAAACGGTTTACTAAACAAAAGCGAGTTTGTGTTTCCTTCTTTCGATTACAATATTTTGGACCTTCATTTGTGTTCGCAGTCAGGAATTTTATCTTGGTCTGATATACATAAAATATATGACAAGGACAGGGTTTTGGATGCTACATTACGAAAAGCACCAAAACTAACTTTCAAGATATTACATCCCGGTGACAATAAAAATTTGGAGATGTGCCAAGAAGAGGAGTCCAAGTTTTTCAAAAGACTGATTACACAGGATGAAACCAGGGTCCATCACTATGATCCAGAGGCCAAAGCCCAGTCAATGCAGTGGAAGCACTTGAACTCACCACCTCCAAAGAAGGCAAGGGTACAGCCCTCCGCTGGCGAGGTTATGCTCACAGTCTTCTGGGACCAGGACGGAGTAGTGATGACAGATTTCCTGGCAAAGGGTACCACAATTACAGGAGCCTATTATGCTTCACTTTTGAGGAAATTAAGGGAAGTTATCAAAATCAAGAGGCGGGGCAAGATCAGCAAAGGTACCCTCCTCCTGAAGGACAACGCTCTGGTCCACAACTCGCATGTCACCAGATCAGAAGCACGGGCTTGTGGTTATGAAATTCTCTCCATCCCCCCTACTCTCCTGACCTTGCACCCTCTAACTTTCACCTCTTCCCAGCCATGAAGTTGTATTTTAAAGGAAAGCGTTTCCCAGATGATGCAGCCTTGATTTCTGAAGTCACGTCGTGGTTGGAGGAGCAACCTGGGGTGTTCTACAAAAATGGTCTCCAGAGCTGCATCAAACGATGGGAAAAATGCATAACTCTGGGTGGTTCCTATGTAGAGAAAGACTAATAACTGTGCCAAGTTTTGTTGCTCTACTGCTATGAGAAGTGGGTCGGGGCATTACTTACTGCACGCCCCTCGTAAGCAAAGTGTCAATTTGGCTATTGATGTATTCCACGAGACAATTGCTGCTTGTAAAAGTTACTTTCCAGAACAGACAGACATTGCAAATTTTCTTAAATTAATATGGTGCTGGTGGACTATAGCCAATTCTAATCAAAGATTTACCCCTAATTTTTTGAATAATACTGTTACTGCAAGTGATGATAAAATCAACTTTTACCAAACATTTTCTAACTGGGTTGAGTCTTGGTCAAAGATTTCTGACTTTTGCCTCACTACACAGACTAGCAAAGCATTTGTCACAACTTTGAGAGCACAAGCAATACTTATGAAAGAACTGCTGAATGATGGGTATGAATATATTCTCACTCGTAGATTTCAAAGTGATCTCCTTGAAAAGTGATTTTCACAGTATCGTCAAATGAGCGGAGGGAGATTTTTAATGGGTCTTCGTGAGATTTATAGCAGTGAAAAGATTTTAATCTGTAGATCCCTTTTAAAAGAAAATATTAACATTTGGCAGGAAAACCTCAATCCATTGTCAAAGAATTAAAATTATAATAATCTTCTGGATATTTTGTCCAAACATGAGTCAGAAATAAATGAACTATATTTATCACCTGACAGCAAAGAAGTAGCATATTCAATTGCTGGTTATGTTGCAAAAATTTTTGGAGCGCTTTAACTGTGATATTTGTTCTACTTTTATGGTTGGCAATGATAGGAAGATCACTGAGAATCATTATCTTAATTTATTATCTCGAGGTTTGACAATTCCATCCACACAGATTGAATCTATTTGTTCTTGCTTTGCAATTTTGGATTTTTCTTCTCAATTCATTGAAAAACATGGTCAGTCTACAACTAGGAAGTCTGCAGAAATAATTTAAAAAACTTATTTGCCAAAGTATGTATTTACATGTGAGAAACGCATTGAAAAAGTACATAAATTTGCAACAAAAATTGTTATATATTCTATAACAAGCAAAAACTTTCTGCAGATGAAATTAGAAAAGATTCATTAGAAAATTTTTAAAAGCGGCAACAATCAAAATAAGTGAAATTTACTGTTGAACATTTACCTTTATTTACAATTTTTATTGAATTTCTTGTGCTTTGTAAAAATACTTTAAAATTCCTCTTGTAAGAAAGATGGCAGTTAATGATTTAATAATTTTGTAACAGAGTGAAAAACAATTTACTTCCTTTCCAATCTTTATATTCATGTGCTTTGTAAATATTTTGATATTCTTAAAAAAAGATTCCAATAAAATCTTAAAACAAATAACCTGTTGTAGTTGAAGCAAAAATTTTTTTTCATATTTATAAACAATTATTGGAAAGGTCAGGGGAGACAACTCAAAATGAATTTGTTTTTGTTTTGTTGTGTATTATAAAGAAATAAAAGGGAAAAATACATCTAATTAATGTAAACATTTTACTTTGGACAGGATAACAGTAAAATATGTAAGTAGAATTCATTTAAGCATTATTTCAAATATTAAAACCCGAATAATTATTTAATTATCTAAGCATTAACATCTGAAATAATGTTTGAATAGGAAACAATTTCTGAGTTACCTCCCTTTGTCTTAGTTTCAATGGCCTTATAAAATTGGCTCTCAATGTGACATATATGGTCGTATTATTATAGTAGGCCATGTGCAAACCAACATCAATTTATACCAATCACAACTTCCATACATAGGATAGAAAAATACAAACAGACGATTACTTAGCTGGAGCTTAGTCCTACAAGAATATAACCTAGACATTCAGCACATCCATGAGATTGATAATAATCAATGAAAAGGAGAGGACATAGCTATCCAAGATGACCCCTGACCTATATTTCATTCTTTTTGGTGAGATGTTATATTTTTAAAGTAATATTAGTAAGTTCTTTTATTTGACCTTTAAACTGAAAAGAAAATATATCCATTTTCTTTGTAGAAAAATGATGTAAACAGGAGAGAAAGAGAGAGCCTATCATAGAAGGAAAAAGGGGGAAAGAATCTACGAACATGAGAAAAGCAGACAGAGATGGAGAGAGAGCTTATAGAGTGGGAGTTAACAGGCAAAGCCAGAACCGTGGCTACCGAGAAAGGCCGATGCATATGACAGCGTAACGTCACTTCCTAATTAAGTTGTAGGTATAGACAGCTTCCGGTATTCAACCACATGGTCATGCTAACAGGCATAAAAAAATATAGCTACCAATATGTGTTACTGATTGTCCATGTATGTTCTAAAGAAAAAGAATTCTCCATTCAGAAAATTATTATAATTGTACATTTGGGATAATTTTAAACAAAATATCGTTAAATGAATTCGTGTTTGAACTTTTATTTTTATTGAAGAAAGTCGAATATTTCATTTTATTTATTTATTTTTTTACTGCAAAACAAACAACTTTTGGGTATGTATTACTGTACACAGATTCGAAAACTAGATTTGACAAATTTTTCGAATGTGTACAGTAATACAAACCTAAAATTTAATTTAACTTGAAAATAATGTTTAAAATACACGTGCGTACACTGCACAAGCACCCTTATTATAATAATAATAGTAATAATAAAAAAACTGGTGTAGATGACATCGACTGGTGCCATACCACACCAACTAGTTGTGAAAGACCGAGGTGAGAGAGTACTGACCAAATCTCCACTGGAAGTGTGCAGTTCAAATCTGGTACCTTGGGGAGGCATTTTGTCACCCAAACCCCAGGAAACACCAATGGCCGATGCCAACGAGAAATCAGTGACGACTGTTGCGATAACATGCAATCATCTGCACAAGTGGTCAAAAGGTGGAGAACACTGGTAATCTGGGCAGACTTGTCACTTGGTCTCCAGGGAACACCACAGGTTACTGCCAGTGAGCAATCACTGATGATGGCTTGTGAGATACATATTTTGATGAAAAACATGGGGAAAAATGGACATAGAACAGAAAACCAAGACTTTAAATATAATGTCTGTATTTAAAGTAATAGTTATTTAAATATTTCAACATATAATCCGGTGGAGAAAATCCAGCTTCTCAATAAGGGGCACTCTGGATAGGAACAAAAATAATCTCAGTCATGAAAGATTTCTCCTCCATGGACCGAGGACAGACAAGGTAAAGTGTAGCATCCAAACAGATACTACACTGATCTTGTTCCGAAGGCCAAAAAATATTTGTTTCTTTAATTGTTTGTTCCCTAAATTCATAATTCAGTTTTATCAGTATTAAATTGTATATTGCTTTAAAATTATTTAATTTTACATAGATAATATTTATATTTTATATTGAATAAAGTTCAGTTTCAATATTAATCGAACTGTGTTCCTTTTTCTTTTTAAAAATGTTTTATTGCTCTTTTTCAAATGGCCCTCATATAGTACTCACAGTCTGACAAATCTTACCTACATCGCCTGCAGACATTTTTCAGTTAACAGGCCTTTTTACTCTCGGTGGCCGTGCCAGAACACACAACAGCAGACGGTAACGGCTATGTAGCCGAGGTGATAGCAGCAGAATTGGCGAAGAGCTGAGATGACAGGTAGATGAAGAAAAGTTGTTGCAGCAACACGTATGAGACGACAAAACTGCATGGAGGGAAATATGAGCAATCAAGTTAAGAAAAACAAAAAGATGGAAAACAGGCAAAAGAACAAATCTGTTTGTGATAGAAAAGAATAACCCAAGTAATGAAACTACAAATGTTCCTCATATCGGCAGACTGATATTTCTTTTGATGTATATTGACTGTTGCATTTTGGATATTCTTCACTCGGTACAAATAAATGATATAAGATTGTTTTACTTACATATTTTTTTTCTTTAACTAAATTTTATTTTTTTTTTATAAATAAAATTTTAATTTTCCACCTCTTGTTATTTCTGTGTGTCCCACTATCATATATATTTTACTGGTGTCTCAAGAAACATATCCCCATTTTCCTATGTTAGCACTTTGCTGCAAACTTTTTTTTTTATTCATATTCTGTTACGTCATCTCTCACCATTCACAGCAGTTTTACAGGTTGTGACAGATCTGGGGGTTCGTCCTTCATTAGAAGTGATAATTTCAACAGCTCAAATTGGAGAAACAACCAATGGATTCTTTCATTTGTTAACCTCCTTCATAACTCACAGGAACATACAGTATCTCCCTATTTGTTTTCATAATAACTTTTAGTTAATCATTTTTTTTTTCTCTCAAGAAAAAAACATTACAATGACTTGTCTATACTGCCTACATAGATCATATGACCAAGGGCAGATCTAGCATACAAACAATTATGTCTACAATTTGTGACAAGCCAATGGTGACTTAATATTATCAGCAAGGATCTGTATGTAATCTCTCTAAATTTGGTAGACCCCCACCCCCTGCACAGCAAGAAGTGATGAACATCATAAACAATTAGCAGAAAGTATGGATGAAGATCTACTTACATCAGTAAGAAAAAGATCAAATCAAATTGGGGTTTCTTGATCATCTCTTCACCGAATGCTTCATGAAGAGAGCAAGAACTCCTAAAAAATTAATTGGTGCAAGAGCTTCAGCCAAGAGATCATGAAAAAAGACTGGAATACTCCATGCAATTCCAAGAGTTGGCAAATGGGGATCCAAACTTCCTCAAAAAACTAATCATCTCAGATGAGGCCAATTTCTATCTAAATGAGTTCATAAATAAACAAAATTGCAAGATTTGGAGGTAAAAAAATCCAAGCCACAGTACAATGGTGATTACACCCTCAAAAATTTATGGTATGGTATCGTATGGTGTGGAGTAATGGCAGATGAAGTAATCAGACCTTACTTTTTTGAAGATGAAGGAGAATCTGTAACAGTGACAGGAGCCCAATACCGTCAGATGCTTGAAGATTTTGTTCGACCTTTGCTACAAAACAAACTATTAATGTGGTTCCAGCATGACGGTGCAACAGCGCATACAGCATGAGAAACATTAAATTTAATCCAGGCCATATTTGGCAACCAAATAATTTCTTGTGGCTATGAAATAAATTGGCCAAACCAATCGCCAGATCTCACCTGTACAGATTTTTTTCTTTTGGAGTTACCTCGAAGAGCGGGTATACGCAAACAAACCAGTCACAATAAATGTCCTCAAAAGCACAGGAGTAAATTAAAGCCATAAACCCTGAAACATTAAGTAATGTGCTCGACAATGTCCTGAAGAGGGCACGAGAGTGTGAAAATGAAAATGGTGGACATTTGAGTAACATATATATTTATAACTAAAATTAGAACTTAGTGACAACATACCCTAGATTAAGTTGTGTGAATAAAATTAGAACAAGTAAACTATCCCGTGTTACATATGTTACAGTTTGGAAGCCGATTTAAATCGGACAAGTATTCATATTTCTCTCGGAGAAGTTTGATTGGCTACAAATGCAAAGTAGTCTAGAGTCATTACTTTGATGGAAAGGAAGCCAATAATTTTCATCTTTTCATTAAAGTAAGTTTCCATCACACTGCCACTTTCCAGATTTCTATTAAATACATTTTGATCATCTGAAATGTCTGCAATTAATGTTTTAATTGAATATTCAATATTTTGTATCCATGTTTTCAGAATGGAGGATAATAAAATGCTAAAGAACAGTGCTGAAAGGATCCATGTACATCGTAAGAGGAAAGCTGAATCGGATCCCAACTATCGAAAAAAGAGAATGAACACATTGCTACCCATCTTCAAGCTCAAAAAGCCCTGATGACAGAAGATGAGTTTGCAAGGCACTGCAAACAAACCACTGAACAAGTTTGAAAGTGTCAATTGCATAAAAAAACTCCAGAAAGAACAGCAGTCTGAGAAATTCTCTAAAAATCGGTCCGGGGTTCAAGTCACCACAATCATTCAGGAAGGCTGCCAAGAGACTTACTTCCAACTTGTCGTCGTCATCGTTCAAACAAGTTGCTCCTGTGGCTGGCTTGACTAAATGATTAGGAATCAAACTTAATGAGAAAATGGAACGCAACCTATCAGGCAGAATCAAGCATGGCCTGTCTGAAGAACATGAAAAGTTAATCAAAAACTTTTCTTTCAGAACTGACATTGTTTATACCATACCTGTCATGAGAGATCAGATGACTAAGAAAAAGGGATTAAAACAAAGCTGAGAAAGTACTACTTGGTCAGGTTTCTGAAAGAAGCGCACACCCTTTTCACCAAGTGCTACCCCCACGTTGCCGTTAGCTTCAGCAAATTCTCACTTAAACGTAATGTTACTTAAAAGATCAATATCCTGACCAGTGCAAATGCGAGATGCATGAGAACTCTATGCATAAACTGAAGGGTCTTAGTATTGCATATGATGAATATTTCTGGCCTTGTGTGAGGGAAGTCATGTTGCCTTCCTGTAGGTAAGGTAACTGTTAGGAGTGTCAGGTTGGAAAGAAACTGGTAATTACTCGGCCAAGAGTTTAAAATGAGGAAATTAATCTCCATCCAGCACTAGACTTTACCATGGAGAAAGAGCATAATGGCTGTTTACCCTTTTTAGATGTTTTGGTGAAAGGACAGAGAATACTTTTACTACCACAATATACAGAAAACCAACAGGTCTCTATTAGTTGGGATTGTTTTGCCCCTATGAATAGAAAAATTAGTTGAATTAAGACCCTAGTTCACTGTGGCCTCATGATTTGTATGACCAGCAAATTAGCAGCTGAACTGAGGAAAATGACATTCTTATTAAGAACAGTTTCCGAGGGCATTATTTCCAAGTTTATCCATAAACTTGCAATATTCAATAGTGACGTGGTCTTGTGTGTGACAATATGAAGACCCCGTCACTCTGTAGGCAAAAAAAAAACTCATAAATTAGAATTGTTTAAAGAACTAAGAAAAAAAAAAAAAAAAAAAAAAAAAAAAGCCTACGTCGACAGTATATTTAGTTTTTGTTCTGTAATTACATGTAGATATGACATCCCTCACCGTTTTCTCTAGTAATATTGGCAATAGTATTCTATTAATTTCTTCCACATTATTGTTTTATATAAGCAATGGGAAGGATTTTAGGATTTTTTTTTCCTTTTTCACTTGCATGTGGTCTAATCGTTTTCTTCAACATTTTTCCTACAAAATCCTGATGATGTCCTCTGAAATAGGGGTGAAACGTTGATTACTATTTTATTAATTCTCGGTTTTCCTTCTCAAATAACATAACGTCAACCATCGCTTGGATTTTTAATTTATTTTATTTTTACTTTATTTATATATATATATATATATATATATATAAATAAATAAATAAAAATTCATTTCTTTCCCCTTTATGTCTTGGAAAAAAAAAAAAGTTGGTTGAAAGGTACTTTAAATGTCATCTTTTTATTCGAATAAGACCCGGATCCCGACTTCGTCCACTCTTTTCACTTCGACCGTCAAACGGGCAAGAAGTCACTCCTCTTGGGACGAGGGCGGGAGGGCTTCTCTCCTCGTGAGAGAGGAGAAGCCTCAAACAAAACAAAGAAAAGGAAAAAGGAACACTATTCTGGAAAAACTGAAAAACTAGCGACAAAAAAGTGGATAAGAAAAAAAACAAAAAATGGAATACCTGTGAACTTATTTGAACTTTCTTTCCCCACCAAAAGATTATCTCAAACTGAATACATCGCTACCAAGTTATGAAAAGAAAAACGGGTTTGTATTACTGTACACATAGATTCGAAAAAGTTGTCAAAAAACAAATATAGAACAAATAAATGTTATCAAAGGCAAGATAAGTTACTTTTCTACCTAACTGGATATATTTTTTGTGTTTTTATTCAGCTCGAAAAACATGCAGTGTTTACCAATGTATTAGAAAATTCAAAATGGCAGCCGACTCTCTCTCGGAGAGGGTACGTTTGGGAAAAGGTATTATAAATAATAAACTAGACAAAATACTGTTAGAAAACAACCGAATACATGTCAACTTATGTCACGGTAACATATATTGAGCGAATTTCTAACAGTATTTAGTCTAGTTTATTATTTATAATACCTTTTCCCAAACGTACCCTCTCCGAGAGAGAGTCGGCTGCCATTTTGAATTTTCCAATACATTGGTAAACACTGCATGTTTTTCAAGCTGAATAAACATGTATAAAAAAAAGTAGTTACCTCCCTTTGTTCAAACTAATTATATCGACCACTTCTCCTTTCTGAAAGCCCTATTTTGATTGGCTAGGATGAAGCTCCTTGGCCAATCAACAAACATTTAATATAAGCAGAATTCTGGAAAAACAGATTCGCTCTCTTTTTGAATCAATCGTCGGCCTATAGACAACTATGGAAAATCTCTCCTAAATTTGCCGCCAAATTTTGATTGAACTTTCTCAGGGAGCCGTCCAAGACTTTTGGACGATAAAGAACTTTTTATTGGACTTCTAAAGCCGCAAACACAATTAGTTTTGCAAGAACCTTTTCTTTGTAATATTTTCAATTTAATATACATAATTTTCTCCAATTCTTGTGTGAGTTCAGCAATCTTTATTTCTGTATTTCCCACTTCCTACTTCAACAAGACACCAGCTCCCGGCAATCGCCATATTTTGCAAAACTAAATAACGTTTAGCAGCTTGTTGTGAAGAAAAAAATAAATAAATAAAAGGGAAGAGAAGATTTGAACTCCTGAGGATATTTGCAAGGAAAATGGAAAAAGGAATACCAATTTGAGAAGTCCCTCTTAAAAAAAAAAAAAAAAAAAAAAAAAAAAATTTATTTCGTTTCCAAAAAAAAAAACGAACAAATAATATTTCTGCCTTTGTTAAGGGTTTAAAATTCAATGAACATTTTAAAAGAAAAAAAAAAAAATTTATTTCGTTTCCAAAAAAAAAACGAACAAATAATATAATATTTCCTGTTGTATTATTAAAAGTTTGAAACTTTCTACCGACTGAAGTTCGCGTAAAGAAAGCAGGCATCATTCGTTCAAGAGCGTGGCGTCGTACATACGAATGTAAATAAACATGGCCTCCTTATATAAGGGCGATAACTCCACTTATGCAAACTTCCGTCCAAGGGCCATAACTCCATTTATGCTAAGTTCCGTCCAAGGGCCATAACTCTTCTCGGCCTATACACAGACATTATCAACAATACTCCCACAAAATTTAACTTGTTTAAAAAAAAAAAAAAAAACAACTTAAAATGGATGATTTCCGGACCTTGAAGGGTGTTAGGGCGCTCATGGACTCCAGAAACGTGTTAAAGGAAGATATTTCCCTTAACACGGACATGTTGGAAGAACGCGAAGGTTTGAGAAAAAAAACCTTCCAGGAGGAAGAAGCTATAATTAAGGAGTTGCAGATTGAGGTCCGCTCCTTAAATGATAAAATTAAAGGGCTGTGTATAAAAGCAGAACTTGATTTAAGGGAGTGTGGATTTGTTGAGGAGCAAAGGGAAATTGGCTTTCGAGCTAATATTAATGATCGCCTTGCCGACATTGAAGATTCTATTGAAAACCCCACCACATCACGGAAAAATGAACCTACCTCTGTACCTTTGCTTTCTGTCCCCAAGTTGCAGTGTGCCACCTTTAGTGGAATCAATCCTTCCAAATTTGAATATAAAAATTTTATTGCTCAATTCAAAAACTGTACTGAGTCTATTGATTCCGGCAGGGCAAAATTAGCCTTATTGAAAGGGTATTTGAGTGACTATGCCTTGCAATTGGTTTCCCATCTGACCTTGGAGGATGGTAATTACGATGTAGCGGTGGATTTGCTGACCAAGGAATTCCTGGATGTCCCCTTTATAATAAGTGAGATCTTCAAGCAGATCATTTCTACTTCTCAATATGACCCTGAATTTGTGGCTGTGAAGCGATACCTTGCTGAGGTGAGAGCGGATTTATCCGAATTGAGGACTTCATATCTGATAGATTTTTTTGAGGAGAACTCCCCCGGATTTTTGCTGGTCAGCCATATTATATACGAAAAGTTGCCAGTTGCCTTGAGAAGGGAAATTAACCACAGAGTGGGCACGAGTTACCCGTCTCTAACACAAATTTTTGAAAATTACAATGAGGCAGTTCGTGCTCTGTCTCGAAATAAAAAACTTTTCCGGGTTACGGAAAACCCCTCGAAGAATGATAAAGGGCAGGTCAAGACCTATGAAAAAGAGAATGGTGATGCTGCTCTACAGAATTTCACTACAAGCTCTTCTGGGGCATATTGCAAACTTTGCACATCACGTGGCCACACTATGCTAAAATGCACCAAGTTTGCATCTTATGAAGCCAGAGTTGAGAGGTGCAAGCAACTGAAACTGTATACAGGATGTTCCAGCTTAAAACATAAAAGTGAGAATTGTCCTGGACTCCAGAGCAAATCACCCCTCACGTGCAGCTTATGCCTTTCAAAGGCGCATATTGCACCCCTGTGCAACACTAAGAGAGTGGTTTCTCTATTCTCTCACGTTTATGAAAACGAAATCATATTGCCTGTTGTAGCTATTTCTTTAAATTATGGATCTGAGAAAGCTACTATTAACTGCCTATTGGACACAGGTAGTCAGCGTTCATATTTTTCTAAGAAAATATTAAAGGAGCTGAAGTATCCTGATGGAAATTCTGATCTAACCGATTATCAAATGAAGACCTATGCGGGTGTGACTATGAAGCGATTTGAACAAGTTGTCTTGAACGTTACCGTGGGAAAGGGGAAACAACTCCCTATTCCTGTTTTAATCGATGATGGATACAGTATGCAGTTTGAGTTCGCCAGCTTTGGCCAAGTGAAGTCCAACCTGAATGAATTGAAACACAGATTGGCATTTTCAAATGAAAAACAGGGTGATTCCATAACAATTCAGGGTATCCTGGGAGTTGACATATTTCAGTTCATGGAGGGTTCCAGAATCATTAAATGTATGAATGGACAGGCCTGGGATTTGCCTCAAGGGATTGCTCCATTTGGTAATGTACAACACTTTTTGTATTCTCATCAAGTCAGTCCTGTGAGATGTGGAATTTCCAAAACAATTGTCAATTATCATACTACAATATCCAAATATGCCCATTGCCCTGAGAAGTGGCCTACGAGTACTTTGAGCTGTCTGAGCCCGGAAAATAAGTGTCATGTGGAAAGTGTTTTCCATAATACATTGAGTGAAGCTGTTAGGGAACCACTGATTCCATTTGACAGGTTCTCGGACTTCAACAAGTTGTGTCGATCAACTGCTTTCGTATTCAAGTTTGTGCATCGATGCAGAAAAGTGAAGGAACATTCAGATCCAAAACAGACAGCCACGAATTATCTGATAAAGATGATGCAATTGCAATCGTTTGAAAAGGAAATTGCTTATTTGAAGAATCCTCTTGACAGGGAAATCCCAGTGCTGGTGAAGAATCTTAACGTTTTCATCGATTCTGATGGGATTTTGAGAGTGGATGGTAGAATTGCCAATTCGACAAGATATGACTACAATTTAATCTATCCAATATTGCTTGCAAAACATCACTCTCTTACAAAATTACTGATTATGGATAGCCATAATCGATGCAGGCATTTGGGTATTGGTACGACAGTGACCAAATTGCGGTTATCCGGATACTGGGTCCCACAGGCAAGACAGTCTGTGAAGACTGATTTCTAACTGCAATACCTGTAGGAAATTCAACAGCCTAGCCTTCAAATACCCCAAATTGACAAATTTGCCAAAACACCGTGTTAGATTAATCAATCCTTTCCAACACACAGGCATAGACTACACAGGTCACATCTGGGTACAAAGAGATGGAAAGTCTCATAAAATGTATTTATTAATTTTCACATGTATGAACATGAGGGCTGTTCACATTGAACTTGTACCTGATATGAGCACACAAGCCTTCATTCAAGCCTTGATTCGGTTTTCAAATACCTATGGAGTTCCCAGTCACATATACAGTGACAATGCACGTTCCTTTAATGCAGCCTTAGGTGGTGATGTAATTAAACATCACATAAACAGTAATGAGTTCTGTAACTCATATTCAAGCGCTGGCATTAAACACATAAAAATACCCTTATACTCCCCTTGGGTTGGAAGTACTTGGGAAAGAATGATCAGAGTGATAAAGTCATGCCTATTCAAAACACTTGGCCGATCTAAAATCAGTTATTTTAACCTTCTAACCCTTCTATCAGACATCAAAAGAGCCGTGAACTCTCGACCTCTGACCTACAGATGCTCTACCGATATTGATCTGCTTCCCTTAACACCCAACTGCTTCACTCATCCAAATATAAACTGTGAGCTCTCCTTCCAATCTGACACACCCAGTTTGGTTGAGACAGAACCAATAACTAGGTCTCTCCTTGTGAGTACCTTGGAAAGCAGAGAGGAATTAATATCTAAATTCAAAGAGATGTGGCACGATGAATATTTGCTAAGTCTGAGGGAGAGTTGCAAGGATTTACACGAAATCGAATTTCACAATAAAATAAATATCAACGACGTAATACTCGTCAAGAATCCGGCCAAGTCCAGGCCCTTCTGGAAGCTGGGCAGAGTTATTGAGCTATTTAGTGGCAACGATGGCAAGGTTCGTTCTGCTCGAATAAAAAGAGGTGATGGTGCAGTGGAAACACATAGCCTCAAACATTTATATCCGTTGGAGTTATCACTCACTCATAACCACTTTCCTGACACCCCAGCAGATGAGGAATCTGATGAATTTGCATCCCACCCTATAGAAGAATGTAGGGACCCATCGGAACCTTCAGAAGAAATGGCCAATTACAGGCCTAAAAGGATCAAGAAATCCACATCTAATCCTGAATACATTTATTATTAAAAAAAAAAAAAAAAAAAAAAATTTGCATTGTAAATGGGCCATAATAATGCCCAACACATTAAGGTATATTCTACCTGTTAAATATTTCTATTAAACAGAATATTCTGTACAATTTAATTTAAACACTTTACGTAGCAATCACAAATATTGTAACTGATTGCCTTTATATAACATGCAACGATTTCAATCGTCGCATTATTTGTTGTTGTTAGGAGAGTATAAAAAAAAGTAGTTACCTCCCTTTGTTCAAATTAATTATATCGACCACTTCTCCTTTCTGAAAGCCCTATTTTGATTGGCTAGGATGAAGCTCCTTGGCCAATCAACAAACATTTAATATAAGCAGAATTCTGGAAAAACAGATTCGCTCTCTTTTTGAATCAATCGTCGGCCTATAGACAACTATGGAAAATCTCTCCTAAATTTGCCGCCAAATTTTGATTGAACTTTCTCAGGGAGCCGTCCAAGACTTTTGGACGATAAAGAACTTTTTATTGGACTTCTAAAGCCGCAAACACAATTAGTTTTGCAAGAACCTTTTCTTTTGTAATATTTTCAATTTAATATACATAATTTTCTCCAATTCTTGTGTGAGTTCAGCAATCTTTATTTCTGTATTTCCCACTTCCTACTTCAACAAGACACCAGCTCCCGGCAATCGCCATACATGTTACACTGAATAAAAACACAAAAAATATATCCAGTTAGGTAGAAAAGTAACTTATCTTGCCTTTGATAACATTTATTTGTTCTATATTTGTTTTTTGACAACTTTTTCGAATCTATGTGTACAGTAATATGTGAGAAATTATAGCAGTAGCAGCGGAGTTATCATTGGTTAATAATTTGTCACGCCACTCGGAAGAGATTGGGCGCGAAATTTGTGTCTGTTTTTCAGGAGACAGTGTGTTTTTTTTGGATAGACGGCGAATGGACAAAATGTCAACACTCTCGTCGTTATACAGTTTTCGACAAGACAGCGAACGGAGGAGACGGCACCCTTCCCGCCGCACCATATGGCAGCCTTTGCCTCAAGATATTCCCCACGAGGGGATTTTAAAAACCCTAAAAAATGGGTTTAATTAATTTTCGGACTTGTTTGTCCAACAAGGCATGAGTGAACCGTTATGATGAAAAATCTAAGTTAAACGTGTTTCAGCGTGCCGATGTTAACGAATCATTTTTAGACGAAAAGTCTAAGTTAAACATTTCTCAACTTGTCGACAGTGACGACTTACGTTGAAACGAGAAGGAGATGGACTTTAACTCTGGATAAACTGTTAACTCTGTAAATCGAACTCTGATACTCCCAAGGGAACTTTTGGATCATAAGATCCTATTATACCCGAGCCAGTTATGTGCAGCTGAAAAAAGTAGCATTTTTTTTTTGCAACCTCGAGGATTACATTAATAAAGACGTCTGTTCAATTTTAAGGTAATTTTGTTGTTTGCTTATATTTTTTCATGCACTGCTAGGCGCCCCCAAAAAAGGGCTACATGGAGAGAATGGAAATATTTCTCACAAATACAAACCCAGAAAAACAAAAAAAAAAAGACTGAGTGTAAATTTTGTTTCTCCTATCAGACTGAAGCTAATTATATTTAATGATAAAAATTAATAGCCTATCTCGTTACCAAACTCCCTACATAGTGTCCCTATGAATTTGGTTCTATATCGTAGCCCCTTACGTCTATGTGGTACTGTATTTTGTTTAGAGTGAATTACAGTATAAAAAAAAAAAAAAATTAATTTTTTTTAAAGTTAATTCATAGTAAAATTATTGTAAATGATTTATTTTCTCAAGTCGAATTTGTACAACTGCATTCAATTTTGTTCTAAAAAAAAATTTATTAGAAAAATAAAACATGATGGGACCCATCACTAGTACACACAAGTCAATGCACAAACAAGATTTTTATTTTTTTATATTCATTTGTTTTATTTATTTAGTTATCTTAATATATAAGCGAATTTTTATATTTAATTTGTGTATTACAGGCATTTAATTATGTTTATAGCCGATGCTGCCATAACACAAATTATCAGAGAAAGATAAATATTATACACAATCACACATAAGTGAATGGAATAAAAAAGTTTTAAAAAAGTTGCTTTTACCCATATTTCTCTTGAAAACTTATAATCTCTGGAAAAGTCTATTAAGTGTTTTAATTATAAATGTTACCAAAGGCAAGATAAGTTACTTTTCTACCAAACTAGATATATTTTTCGTGTTTTTATTCAATGTAATATGTTTATTCAGCTCGAAAAACAAGGTGTTATAAATAAAAAAACTAGAAAATATATATGTCAAGCTATGTCACGGTAACACATATTGAGCGAGTTTTTAACAGTATTTTAACCATTTTTTTTATTTATAACACCTTTTCCTAAACTTACCGTGTTAAAGAGGGAGTCAGACGCCATCTTGAATTTTCCAGGTTTGTATTACTGTTCAAAAAAGTTGCAAAAAACAAATATATAACAAATAAATGTTCTCAAAGGCAAGATAAGTTACTTTTCTACCTAACTGGATATATTTTTTGTGTTTTTATTCAATGTAACCTTTATTCAGCTCGAAAAACATACAGTGTTTACCGATGTATTGGAAAATTTAAAATGGCGGCCGACTCTCTCTTTAACACGGTAAGTTTGGAAAAGTGTGTAATAAATAATAAACTAGACAAAATACTCTTAGAAATTTGCTCAATATAAGTTACCGTGACATAACTTGATATATATTCGGTGGTTTTTTAATAGTATATATATATATATATATATATATATATATATATATATATATAAATATATATAAATAAATATATAAATATATATATATAAATATATAAATATATATATATAAATATATAAATATAAATATATAAATATATAAATATAAATATATATATATAAATATATATATATATAAATATATATATATATATATATATATAAATATATATATAAATATATATATAAATATATATATATAAATATATATATATATATATATATATAAATATATATATATAAATATATATATATAAATATATATATAAATATATATATATAAATATATATATATAAATATATATATATAAATATATATATATAAATATATAAATATAAATATATAAATATATATATATATAAATATATAAATATATATATATATAAATATATATATATAAATATATATATATAAATATATATATATAAATATATATATATATATAAATATATAAATACTAGCATGGGTGCCCGGCGTTGCCCGGGTGTTTGGAGGTGTATGCTGAGCAAAAAAAAAGGGGGTAATTTTTTAAACTTTGACCCCTATTATGACCCCTGAAAATTTATTGTTTTGGGCTCAAATCAAGTTATTAAGTTAGATCCATGTCCACGGAAGCTATATCTAAAATTTAAAGTGTGTAGACCCAAAATTGTCGGAGAAGTTTGGTAGAGTTCTCAAAGCTCAAATCGTTGAACTTTGACCCCTTAATCGCCAAATTTCTGGCTAAAAACCGATCACATAGATTTTTCCAAATCTCAGTACCCTGTATATCAAATTTCGAGTCTGTAGACTAAAAATTGACAGAGTTATTTCGTAGGGAAATGTACACAGACACACACACACACACACACTTTCACTTTTATAGATATATAGATTTAAAATTTGAGTCTGACAGAATGACAAAATTATATTGCAAACCGATATATTAAACAAACGAACTTCAAAGAGACAAATGAACACATAAGTAAAAACAATTTGTATTAGAAAACATTTATTATTCCACGTCTTTTTTTTACAGACCTGACGACTGAGGTTCGCTCTTAATAAAAATTGTTTTTTATAGTCTTAATTTTGACTTCCTTTTTCATAAAAAACTAAAAAAAAAATCAAGAAAGAAAAGAAATTTAATTTTATTTTTTCATTAATTTCTTTCTGTGCAAAGCAATTCTTTCAAACTTACTCTGTTTCCAAAATGTTTTTATTTTATTCCCCTCCCCCTTCATTCATTTTCCTCCGCATCCTGGCAAGATTACTGTACACATAGATTCGAAAAAATAGTCAAAAACAAATATATAAATAAATGTTATCAAAGGCAAGATAAGTTACTTTTCTACCTAACTGGATATCTTTTTTGTGTTTTTATTCAATGTAATATATTTATTCAGCTCGAAAAACAGACAGTGTTTACCGATGTGTTGGAAAATTCAAGATGGCGTCTCACACCCTCTTTAACACCGTAAGTTTGGGAAAAGGTGTTATAAATAAAAACTATACAAAATACTATTAAAAACCCGCCGAATATATGTCAACCTATGTCACGGTAACATATATTGAGCGAGTTTTTAACAGTATTTTAACAGGGCACATCGTAAAAACTGACCCATTAATTTTCCTGAAGTAAAAACTATATCGTTTTTAAACTTTTAAAACTGTACATTATAAAAAGAAAACTGTTCGAGTGATTTTTTTTTTTTTTTTTTTACATGGGTGTCACCACTTATCAAGGCCCAGAGGCCACTCAAGGATAAGGGTTAATAGGTATACATTAGTCATTGTGATTTTAGCATAGTAAACAGTGGGAATTTTGTAACTTGGATTACTTGAAAAAGAAAACTGTTCGAATGATTGAAAATGAAAACAAAATAACAATGTAAATATATTGATAAGAAAAAAACAAAAACAAACGAAGTTTCCGTTTCAGGAACCCGAGTTTAATTTTATGTCGTAATCATTCAACTCGTTAGCGGTTTTATTCAGCGATTAGGGATAACCATACGACATATCTAATTACCAAAGCGATTTTTTTTTAATTTTTTTTTTTTTTATTAAAACTAAACCTGTTTAGTTTTAATGAACCAATTTTTTTAAAGCCAACACTTTAGTTATTTTGAGAGCGTGCAACTGCACCCGAAAGGTTGATTAGGAAACTCCAAATCCTTTTATGACTCGGAAAAAAAAGGGCTTTTTTATCGGCTTAAATGATAAACTAATGTTAAATAATAGTATTTGCCATCGATTCTGAAATAAAATGAAATCCTGACATTGTGATCATTTTTGCAGGTGTTATGTGCCAAATATTGAAATAAGAATGTTTAAATTCAATTATTGTAATTTAAGTCTTTAAGTTTAAAGTCGATTTTATTTATAAAATATCTTTTTAGAAATCAATCTCAAAAACAATCTGAACAATAAATCTCTTTTGTTATGGCTAAGTTTTTGTCAAGGGTAGAAATTATAATAGACAAGTATTCATCCATGATGACATTTTACCGATTTCCTGGTTTACAGGTATTCTTGCTAAATTTCTTCGAAAGAATTGACATAAACAATACTTCAACTAAATACGTATATTTCATGCAATAATGACTTTTATTTCTTCTGACTTTTCCTAAACTAAACATAAAACATCGGTTAGGGTTAGTTTAACATTCTGTAAAAGTACCTTCCGTTTTTTTTTTGTTTGTTTTTTTTTGTACTTCTGCAGAGAAGGTAAAAAACCGATAAAAACTGGATATATTTTTCGTGTTTTTATTCAATTTAACATGTTTATTCAGCTCGAAAAGAATACAGTGTTTACCGATGTGTTGGAAAATTCAAGATGGCGTCTCACACATTCTTTAACACCGTAAGTTTTGGGAAAAGGTGTTATAAATAAAAAACTATACAAAATACTATTAAAAACCCGCCGAATATATGTCAACCTATGTCACGGTAACATATATTGAGCGAGTTTTTAACAGTATTTTAACCGGTTTTTTATTTATTACACCTTTTTCCAAACTTACCGTGTTAAAGAGAGAATCGGCCGCCATCTTGAATTTTCCAATACATCGGTAAACACTGTATGCTTTTCGAGCTGAATAAACATGTTAAATTGAATAAAAACACGAAAAATTTGCCTTTGATAACATTTATTTGTTATATATTTGTTTTTTGGCAACTTATTCGAATCTATGTGTACAGTAATACAAACCCGAAATGAATTTAAGACCACGAGTGAAATGAGAAAAAGAAGTCAGCGGGTTTGGTTGCCATAACAACGTGACGGTAGTGAACGTGTGTGTGTGCGTGTGTGCGCGTATTTCGTGTAGTTTAGTATTTTTTTGCGTAGTTTAGTATTTTTCGTGTAGTTTAGTATTTTGTGTGCGCGTATTTCGTGTAGTTTCGTATTTTTTTAATTTGTAAATAACAAGTTATTAAAAAATTAAACCCTTCCAAGATGGACAATAAATAAAGC